>NC_042979.1:15414985-15717485 GCF_901001165.1 Salmo trutta
TACATTTTCTAGGACTAACGTGTTCGAGGAAACCACAGAATATTAAACAAACATGCTAAATTACTGTAAATTAGAGTGTTCGTCTCTGGATGTGCTGTGTTCACCTGTCCAGACTCCTCATGACCCATACACTGCCACAAGCCCTCATCTCTTCTGGCCTGTGACGGGCCCAGGTAGAGGCTTGGCCTAATGAGGTGTCAAACAAGATTCTACTGGATGGGGAGAATTAAGGTTAGCCCATGGAGAGATGCCAAGAGAAGACTGCTATCATTTCTACCGTTTTATTACCTCACCATCTGGTGTCATGCACCTGCTGTAAGTCTGGATGTGACAACAAAAGCCACTGACTCAATTAAGTGAGCTAAAAACTTAGACGCCTCACTTGTTAGGTGGGAGGAGCCTGATTACTATGAAATTGTGACAAGGCACACAAGTTCCATCAAAAAGTACCTCTGCCAACTGTTCCTAATGACCACAATCACACATCTGTGCCATTATGTACCTGCAAAAATATAATGTTTGAAGAGATAATGAAAATAATGCTTCAAGCATGGTTGACACTGGTCTATTACCTGGTCTGCTATGTAGACTAACATGAGATGTCGGGCATAAAATGTTGTTTAAACATTATTAGTCTTGATGGAGATAGGCCTGAAAGACTTGTCAGTCAACACCTGCCTGCTTTTTATCCCATTTCCCTCAGTGCCAAAAAGAGAGATTTCCCATACCAGCCGCAGAGCCATGGGTATTGATCCTGAGCCACAGGTATTGACGACAGAGGGGGAGCTAATAAAACTAATCAGATACTAGTAATTATTTTTCAGTTTCATTAATAGATATATCTGACTCATGTTTTGCCTCATTTTAGTATTTTTCAGAACTGAAAAAAGAAACAGGGAAAAGCTTTTCTTACAGTATAAATAATTGACAAGTTCAGAGAACTCAGTCAAGCAAAATTGTATTTTTTGCCTCTATTCCTTGATGGTATTTTGTGCATAATTTCAATGACTAATTACATCATCAATTGAAAAATGAGTCACTGCACAAGCATAAATTGTGCCAGTATCAAGTACCCCCAGAAAAATAATCAAACATGGGCAGCCAGCTTAACCCCGGGCTGTATACTACACACATATAAGAGCAGAAATGTGGTTTTGACTAAGTTGACACTTATTTGACTTCAAACAACCTCATTTGCAAAATGTTACCTGAACTGTAGTATACAGTCTTGTTAAGACACTTTAGATGTTAAGCAGAAACACTACCACACAAATTGGATTATAGGCTACTCTTTGTGAAGTAAATGAGATGTTTAGAGGACATGGCAATGGTGATCTTAGACATCACACAAACTAAAGATAAAAGGCTGTCCAGTGTCTCGATCACACACACACACACCACACAAACGATAACACTATTGCAAAACCAGATTGTGTACCATAAGAGCACACAATCTAATTTAGGTGGCTTTGGTTTACTTGATATAATAGTCAACCAAATTCTAAATATACTTTTGATAGCCAATAACAACCATTACACAAGCAAAAAATATTTAGCAAGTAAAACTGCTTTTTGCTAATGTTGTAATTTGGAAACTGACATGTCACACTAACAAACGTTAACTCAGCTGACAAGAGCAGAAACGCTGGGAAACAGCTGGTGGTAGAGGTGACGGCTCCCATCTCAGAATTATGTAATAGATAATCTCCATGTCCAAATTAAATTGCCAAAATAAACTATTTTTATACAATATATTAACTTCGAGCGTTTATCTTTTACATCTGCATAAGGGAGACACATAAGGAAACAACTTTGTTTCAACAAGGAAAAGAAAAAAACAATCACGGCCGCAAAAGTTCAATTCATCCAGTTTGGTCTATTTGGTTTTCAAACCGGTTACTGCTGGGATTCACAATCTAACGTTACTTCACTTGAAACAATTCTTTTGCTTTCGATTTATGAAGTCAAAAATCCATGAAAATGTATTAAAGAAAAAGGGAAAAACTCACCTCTTACACAAAGTAGAGACATCGCAAGAGCTTTTCTCTGACAATCCCTCTAGTTAAAAAAATGTACCAAACGTCTCAGAAAAAATGCGCTCAGCCCGGTAACATTGCAAACAATGTCTCCAATCACTTTTTTAAGTTGTCACAGAGTTACAGGTGGGCTTGAGATGCTGTAAAGGGCAACATAAAGGTTCGGCAGAGAGCAATAGCCCCCTGCCACGGGCACGCCATGATAAAATTCATTAGACTAACCTGAGGGCACCGAGATAAGAGGGCGGCGCCGAAATACTCTCTAATGACATCTAGTCCATCCATTGAGTGAGCATAATCTCTGAAAAGGGCGGACCTTACAGAAAGTTCTGACCAATCAATGAAGAGAGACTAAAAACCACAGAATGAGGGAACAGGTGGTGACGCAGACTTGTCGCTCCCAGTTAGTGGCCTGTTTTGTAGTTTTCACCTGTACAAAAAATATAGAATTAAAAAAGTGTAACTTTTTGGTCAAAATATAGGCCTATATCAAATTTGCACACAACATAAGGCTACATATTTATCTTCCCTTAAGGATTAAAAAAGTATGCTTGTGCTTTTTTCCAGATGTTCTTTTTCTATAGAGACATAAATGGATAGAAATATCACAATGTATGTTCAGTAAAATGTGTCGGGCAAGCGTATGATACAAATGACAACAACCCATGCTGAAAGAATAAATAAATAACCACTAAGGATTGGAGTAATTTTCTTAATGATTAAAATGATTATCACAAAACTGCTTGGAAGCAATGGTGTCACATGAGTAAATCCTACAATATCACAAACAATGTTGCCATCAACAATACATTTTGATAGCCCTTTATTGTCCATTCACATGGATATTCTAGACTATTGTATTTTCTGCTGACAGTGTTTCCTATTTAAAATAAACTAGATTATGTACATATCTAGGTGGCCAATACCTTGTCATTGTTGAGTCTGAGTGATGTCATTATGCCTATATAACCATCAGGATAACCTGGAATTTGACCAATATAGCTGGTTCACAGTTGGTTTTGGTATTTTAACCTGTGTGTCATGAACACATTTGGTGGGGATAGTGAAAATCAACATACGCACGATGACACAGAGGTGGTTTGGTCAGCATGTAAAACTTTGATTGGGTGGTTCATGGGATAATTGACGATATTGAACAATTCTCAATTATACAAAATTCCAGCCTCTCCTCTGTGACCCGGAAACCGATAGGTGGTCAAAGAGTGTCAATTCGTTAGTAGGCGAACAGTATGCTCACCTCCTCGATTATCTACTTCGGCAGAGGATGCACAAGAGCATCCTCCCTATAGCTAGCATGGACGTGTTTTAAAATCTGCTGATTCCCCTTTGAATCAGCTGTTTTCTCAGAGGAGAAAATTCTCTACTTATCCTTTGATCTATAAAATGTCTAGCAAAAGAAGCTTAATTTTTGGGGCACTTAACACATACTTTGGGATTCCTCCTGCCTGATGATGTGCTAGCGGCCTAGTCTCATTTCATACAAGGGCATTTGTTTCCACGTTTCCTCTCTTTGCCTTCGAGATTACCTTTGACATTTTTCGAAAGCAGGCGAAATGAGGATGGCGGACGACATAAGGAGTTGAGACCCCAGTCACGGTGCAACAGAAATGGTTAAGGCTGTAAAGTAGCTTTGTAGACAAACTACCACAGAATAACTCAACAGCCCCCCCTGAGGCTTTTCCTATGTGTAACATGCATACTGATGGAAATCATGTGATATCGAAGGTGAAAAATCCTCAGAAAATTGCGTCTTAGGAGGAATCTCACTGAGATCGTTTTCAGAGAGCATGACTTCTGTATGTACATTTACTACAGTTAACATGGAGAAAAAAAATTACATGAAATCACTGCTGTGTCCACTTCCAAATCATTCAAACCAATAATTTTCTCAACCAAGATTTATTGTGATGAGGTGTTACAATCGTCCCTAAAGTCAATCACAATTCCTTTAATAGTGACAGTATCATAATGGATGACCATTATTGGTATATTGGCCATTTAAATCAATAATCTTGCTATGTTATGCAAAACCTTCCTCCAAAACATTCCACTTCAACAATTATATTTCCATCCAAGGTCATTTTCTTACAAGTACTTTTGGTGACTTAACTTGATGTAGTTTATAATTTACACAGGTATCATTCTTTTCATTAATTGGTCTTTTGACCAATCAGATCAGCTCTGAAAAAGATCTGATGTGATTGGTCAAGACCAATTAGTAGAAAAAAGATCAGAACGCTCTGCCCGTCTAAATGCAGCCAAATTGAAAGTATTGCATCCTAACTATTCAAATACCTGACCTTTATTCCTTCCTCTGCTTGCTCTGACCCTTGGAGGATCTTAATGTCAGGTTACAAGCTCTCACATGAAGTAAAACATTCATGACACTATGAAATGAAAACATATGAAGGACAAATAGTTGGAAATATAAAAGACAACAATACAGCACTTAAACAGAATGCTTTAAATCAGGTTACTAGTTTACCATAAGTTACTATCATACCCATCATCACAGTCATTTGGTATTTGATGCAAGAGAAGAGTACCAATATGACAGCTTGTGGATTTGTAATTGGAACATATGTAATGTGTGCAATAACACTCAATCAAAATTAAACAATGTGTAAGTGACATGAATCCTCCCAAATGGGTTGACGTTTCCAGGCCTCTAAGCAAATCTTTACGTTCTTATCCTGTTTCAATGTCCTTCAAATCGGCAACAGATAGTGTGTCCTTTGGGCCAGACAGTGGTGGTGCTAACCAGGCAACAATGCCTTGGCGCCTCATGGTTGTCTGGCACTGCTTCCGGTTCGGTGACTGCTTTGAGTGGTCTTGACGTCATTCACTACGGGGCTGGTGGTACAAGCTCCTCACTCTTCTCCATGGCCCACTCTGGGGACACACTTTCTAACTTTTTTGAGCTCTGCTTAGCCAGGCTGCCATAAATAGTCATAGCCTGAGGGGAAGGGGAAGATATAGACTGTTACTGTTCTGAGAGAGGAGACGGAGAGACAGGGGTGTGTTGAAAGGGAGGGCCAGGGTAGATGGGCTGAGCAATCACACATAATTAAATAGCTTAAGAAACAGAGACAGACCTGTGTGACCATGCCACTGATGTCACCAGAGTTGGAGGGCAGCAGGATGGTGTTGGACTCTTTGGCCAGGTTGGAGAAAGCGGAGACGTATTGCTCAGCCACACTGAGGGAGGCTGCAGCGTTTCCATTCTGTTCGAAACACAATCACAGTTGGGTCAATGTGCCATCTAGATGTGCGCGTACACACACACACACACACACACACACACACACACACACACACACACACACACACAATGAAGCCATCACAACTATTTTACCTGTTCAGCTAGAGCGTCTGACAACAGCCGGATAGCCTTAGCTTTGGCCTCTGCTTTGGCTAAGACAGCATTGGCCTCACCTAGGTGAAGATAAGAGTCTCATCAGAAACGGTCACAAAGGCTAGCGTCCTGTCCAGTGGGTGTACTTGTTCAGTGCATTCAGAAAGTATTCAGACCCCTTGACTTTTTCCAAATGTTATTACGTTACAGCCTTATTCTAAAATGTATTAAGTTGAGGTTGACCGATTAATTACGGCCAATTTGAAGTTTCAGCATTTTTGGACTCGGATTACATTGCACTCCACAAGGAGACTGCGTGGCAGGCTGACTACCTGTTATGAGAGTGCAGCAAGGAGCCAAGGTAAGTTGCTAGATAGCATTAAAATTATCTTATAAAAAAACAAGCAATAATCACTAGTTAACTACACATGGTTGATGATATTACTAGTTTAACTAGCTTATCCTGCGTTGCAAATAATCAATGCTGTGCCTGTTAATTTATCATCGAATCACAGCCTACTTCGCCAAACGGGTGATGATTTATAAATAAATGTATAAATAAATTTGATTTGATTTGATGATTTAACAAGCGCATTAGTGAAAAAAGCACTGTCGTTGCACCAATGTAGCTAACCATAAACATCAATGCCTTTCTTAAAATCAATACACAAGTATATTTTTTAAACCTGCATATTTAGTTAATATTGCCTGCTAACATTAATTTTTTTCAACTAGGGAAATTGTGTCACTTCTCTTGCGTTCTGTGCAAGCAGGGTCAGAATATATGCAGCAATTTGGGCTGCCTGGCTCGTTGAACTGTGTGAAGACCATTTCTTCCTAACAAAGACTGTTATTAATTTGCCAGAATTTTACATAATTATGACATAACATTGAAGGTTGTGCAATATTTAGACTTATGGATGCAACCCGTTCGATAAAATATGGAACGGTTCCGTATTTCACTGAAAGAATAAACATTTTGTTTTCAAAATTATAGTTTACGGATTTGACCATATTAATGACCAAAGGCACGTATTTCTGTGTGTTTATTATATTCTAATTAAGTCTGATTTGATAATTGATAGATCAGTCTGACTGAGCGGTGGAAGACAGCAGCAGGCTCATAAGCATTCATTCAAACAGCATTTTCCTGCGTTTGCCAGCAGCTCTTCGTAATGCTTGAAGCACAGCACTGTTTATGACTTCAACCCTATCAACTCCCGAGATTAGGATGGCAATACTATAGTGCCTATAAGAACATCCAATAGTCAAAGGTATATGAAATACAAATCGTAGAGAGAAATAGTCCTATAATAACTACAACCTAAAACTTATTAACTTGGAATATTGAAGACTCATGTTAAAAGGAACCACCAGCTTTCATATGTTCTCATGTTCTGAGCAAGGAACTTAAACGTTAGCTTTTTTACATGGCACAAATTGCACTTTTACTTTCTTCTCCAACACTGTTTTTGCATTATTTAAACCAAATTGATCATGTTTCATTATTTATTTGAGACTAAATTGATATTGATGTATTATATTAAGTTAAAATAAAAGTGTTCATTCAGTATTGCTGTAATTGTCATTATTACAAATAAAATATTTTATTTTAAAAGTAAAAAAACAACAACAAAAAACCACCCCGAATTGGCCGATTAATCTGTATCGTATCGGCGTTGAAAAAAAATCATTATCGGTCGATTAAGTTGTTTTATTTCTCCTCAATCTATACACAATACCCCATAATGACAAAACAAAATAGGATTTTAGAAATTTGGGCAAATTTATTCAAAATAAAAAACTGAAATCTTACATTTACATAAGTATTCAGACCATTTACTCAGTACTTTATTGAAGCACCCTTTGCAGCGATTACAGCCTAGAGTCTTCTTGGGTATGACGCTACAAGCTTGGCACACCTGTATTTGGGGAGTTTCTCCCATTCTTCTCTGCAGATCCTCTCAAGCTCTGTCAGGTTGGATGGGGAGCGTCGCTGCACAGCTATTTTCAGGTCTCTCCAGAGATGTTCGATTGGGTTCAAGTCTGGGCTCTGGCTGGGCCACTCAAGGACATTCAGAGACTTGTCCAGAAGCCACTCCTGTCCAGTGGTGTAAAGTACTTAAGTAAAAATACTTTAAGTACTACTTAAGTAGTTTTTTGGGGTATCTATACTTTACTATTTATATTTGACAACTTTTACTTTACTACATTCCTGAAGAAAATAATGTACTTTTGACCTGATACCCAAAAGTACTCATTACATTTTGAATGATTAGCAGGGCATAGAAAATGGTCCAATTCACACACTGAGTGTTGGAGTGTGCCCCTGGCTATTCATAAATGTTAAAAACATGAAAATGGTGCCGCCTGCTTTGCTTAATAGAAGGAATTTGAAATGATTTATACTTTTACTCAGGTAGTAGATTACTGGGTGACTTTTACTTGAGTAACTTTCTATTAAAAGGCATCTATACTTTTACTCAAGTAGGACAGTTGGGTACTTCTTCCACCACTGCTCCTACGTTGTCTTGGCTGTGTGCTTAGGGACAAGGCCCTGAGCGCTCTGGAGCAGGTTTTCATAAAGGATCGCTCTGTACTTTGCTCTGTTTATCTTTCGCTAGATCCTGACTAGTCTCCCAGTCCCTGCCGCTGAAAAACATCCCCACAGCATGCTACCACCACCATGCTTCACCGTAGCGATGGTGCCAGGTTTCCTCCAGACGTTACGCTTGGCATTCAGGCCAAAGAGTTTGATCTTGGTTTCATCAGACCAGAGAATCTTGTTTCTCATGGTCAGAGTCCTTTGGATGCCTTTTGGCAAACTCCAAGCGGGCTGTCATGTGCCTTTTACTGAGGAGTGGCTTCTGTCCGGCCACTCTACCATAAAGGCCTGATTGGTAGAGTGCTGCAGAGATGGTTGTCCTTCTGGAAGGTTCTCCCATCTCCACAGTGGAACTCTGGATCTCTGTTAGAGTGACCATTGGGTTCTTGGTCACCTCCCTGACCAAGGCCCTTCTCCGCCGATTACTCAATTTGGCCAGGCGGCCAGCTCTAGGAAGAGAATTGGTGGTTCCAAACTTCTTCCATTTAAGAATGATGGAGGCCACTATGTTCTTGGGGACATTCAATGCTGCAGAAATGTTTTGGTATCCTTCCTCAAATCGGAGCCAAAAAACTATCCTGACTAGGAGCTCTACGGACAATTCCTTCACCTCGTGGCTTGGTTTTTGCTATGACAGGCACTGTCAACTGAGGGACCTTATATAGACAGGTGTGTGCTTTTCCAAATCATGTCCAATCAATTGAATTTACCACAGGTGGACTCCAATCAAGTTGTAGAAACATCTTAAGGAAGATCAGTTGAAACAGGATGCACCTGAGCTCAATTTCGAGTCTCAAAGCAAAGAGTCTGAATACTTATGTAAATAAGGTATGCTTATTTTTAATAAATTAGCAAACATTTCTAAAAACATGTTTTCGGTTTTTCATTATGGGGTATTTTGTGTAGATTGATGAGGAAAAAAATATAAACTCGGCAAAAAAAGGACCCCTTTTCAGGACCCTGTCTTTCAAAGATAATTCGTAAAAATCCAAATAACTTCACAGATCTTCATTGTAACTGTTGACCATACTTGTTCAATAAACCATAAACAATTAACAAACCTGCACCTGTGGAACGGTCGTTAAGACACTAACAGCTTACAGATGGTAGGTCATTAAGGTCACAGTAATGAAAACTTTGGACACTCAAGAGGCCTTTCTACTGACTCTGAAAAACACCAAAAGAAAGATGCCCAGGGTCCCTGCTCATCTGCGTGAACGCGCCTTAGGCATGCTGCAAGGAGGCATGAGAACTGCAGATGTGGCCAGGGCAATAAATTGCAATGTCTGTACTGTGAGACGCCTAAGACATCACTACAGGGAGACAGGACGGACAGCTGATCGTCCTCGCAGTGGCAGACCACGTGTAACAACACCTGCACAGGATCGGTACATCCGAACATCACACCTGCGGGACAAGTACAGGATGGCAACAACAACTGCCTGAGTTACACCAGGAATGCACAATCCCTCCATCAGTGCTCAGACTGTCCGCAATGGGCTGAGAGAGGCTGGACTGAGAGCTTGTAGGCCTGTTGTAAAGCAGGTCCTCACCAGATATCAACAGCAACAACGTCGCCTTTGGGCACAAACCCACCGTCGCTGGACCCGACAGGACTGGCAAAAAGTGCTCTTCACTGACGAGTCGCGGTTTTGTCTCACCAGGGCTGATGGTCTAAATCGCGTTTATCGTCGAAGGAATGGGCATTACACCGAGGCCTGTACTCTGGAGCGGGCTCAATTTGGAGGTGGAGGGTCTGTCATGGTCTGAGGCAGTGTGTCACAACATCATCGGACTGAGCTTGTTGTCATTGCAGGCAAATTCAACGCTGTGCGTTACGGCGAAGACATCCTCCTCCCTCATTCGGTACCCTTCCTATAGGCTCATCCTGACATGACCCTCCAGCATGACAATGCCACCAGTCATACTGCTCATTCTGTGCGTGATTTCCTGCAAGACAGGAATGTCAGTGTTCTGCCATGGCCACTGAGCACGTCTGGGACCTGTTGGATCGGAGGGTGAGGGCTAGGGCCATTCCCCCCAGAAATGTCTGGGAACTTGCAGGTGCCTTGGTGGAAGAGTGGGGGTAACATCTCACAGCAAGAACTGGCAAATCTGGTGCAGTCCATGAGGAGGAGATGCACTACAGTACTTAATGCAGCTGGTGGCCACAACAGACACTGACTGTTACTTTTGATTTTGACCCCCCCCTTTGTTCAGAGACACATTATTCAATTTCTGTTAGTCACATGTCTGTGGAACTTGTTCAGATTATGTCTCAGTTGTTGAATCTTATGTTCATACAAATATTTACACGTTAAGTTTGCTGAAAATAAAACGCAGTTGACAGTGAGAGGACGTTTCTTTTTTGCTGAGTTTATTTAATCAATTTTAGAATAAGGCTGAAATGTGGAAAAAGGGGACTAAATACTTTCTGAAAGCTCAGTACATCAAGCTGCCTCGCACAACAGAAATATTTACGTAATTTAGCAGACCCTTATCTAGATCGACTTACATTCAACTAAGGCAGATAAAGCAAACTTAGTCTACATTACTTAGTTTACATCAAAAACAACGGTCCAACTTTCACACCATCATTAGTAGTTAACAAAGGCCTTAAGTCATCTAGATATGTGTATTAACCTACCAGCTGCTTTGTTGATCTGTTCTGTTTTCTGTCCTTCCGAGGCCAGGATCTGAGCTTGCTTGCGACCCTCAGCAACGTTAATGGCTGCTTCCTTGTGACCTTCAGACTCCAGCACAGTGGCTCTCTTCTTACGCTCTGCCTCCACCTACACAACGGAAGGCAGTCAGAAAGAGTGTAAACATACAAAACTGATAGGCTAAGTCTTAATAATGTGCAATGTATCACTAATCTATAGATAAGATCATGTTCAGAAATAGTTTGGAGGTTCAAGACCTGTCTCTCAGTTTGTTGGCAGCAGGGCCAGCCCCTCTCACCTGCATCTGCATGGACTCTTTGACACGTGGTGGAACATGTATATCCTTGATTTCATAACGAAGGCAACGGATTCCCCAATCATCTGACGCCTGGTTGATGGAGTGCACTATGTTGGTATTAAGGGTCTCTCTTTCCTGGAGAAATAGAGAAATATAAAACAAGGAAATTAGGTTAAAAAAAAATATCACAAACAAAATTTGTAAAAAAGAACCGAGACTCACCCTGAATACTTTGTCCAGGGTCAGTTTCCCCAGCTCTGACCGCATGGTGGTCTGGGCAAGTTGGGTGACAGCATACTCTGGGTCCTCAACTCCATAGCTGGCCTGGAAGGAAGTACATCTTGTTATCAATATCTACAAACAAAGCAAAAACTTCCATGAACAACAACCTCAAGAAATCATGGACTTTACAAACTTACCTTAAAAGGATCCAATATCCTAAGATAGAGGACTCCATCTATCTGTAGTGTCACATTATCTGTGGATGTAATCAGATATCAGTTCATTCCGAGACAAGGACCGACTGAGAATAATGAGGACTGGCTTACAGTGAAGATAACAGTGACACAGTTGCCACTCACCTAAAGAGACCGCAGACTGCTCTGGGACATCAATAACTATCTCTTTAAGACTTTGCACATAACGAATTTTGTCCAGTATTGGTATTAGGAAATTCAAGCCCTACAGAATATCCAGAAAAGTAAAAGACAAATTAGTAAATTGATCATTTTTATGCATTCGGGACAAAAACTGTGACATAGTGTGAAAGTGTAATTAAGGGTGCAGATCACTGGCTAATTGGAAAACAATGGTTAAATTACCGGCTCCAAGATGCGATGGAAGCGGCCCATCCTTTCCACAACCCAGGATTCTTGTTGTGGCACAAACAGAACCACAGTGTTCATGGGCAGACTGGACGCCCATCGCTGCTGGGCTTGTGTCGCCCACAACGCTGGGACTGTGGGCACTGTTCTCTGGGAATGCTGGAGGGAAACACTAAATCACCATCAATGTACATTACACATTGTTGCATCAGAAGGTTACTCCATTAGAGTTGCAACTTCAGAATCACCTTTATTCACCAGGTACATTTACACACTTAGAATTGTACTTGGTGATATGGTGCTGCTAGTGATAGACAACATTTAGAGACAACATTAAGAGACAGAATACCGACCTTAGAATTTACAGTGTTTACATACATTATATACAAATAGGTAGAGAGAACATAGAGCTATAAGAGAATGAGTAGTGGCTGTACAGATATACAGTGGATGTACAAACATACTGTCAATATCAATATTTCTAAAAGTAGAGTGATGAACAGAAACCAAGAAACATCTTGGCTCCCGGGGAAAAAACCCTGTGCAATGCTGGAGCACGAGTACAGGACATTACAAGGCAGCTTCTGACTTTTCTAAGACAGATGCCGGGAGCTGACGCCGTCGTAATCCATGTGGGGTCAAATGACGAGGGCTAGCTCGGAACTTCTGAAAATTGATTTTAAAATAACTGATTCTAGCAATGAAAGATCCCAAAAAGCAGCCAATTATTTCAGGTCCGGTACCATCGTCGTGCCGCAGTTGTGAAAGATTCAACAGGCTACTGGCATTACACACCTGGCTAAAAGATTACTGTAGTTCTGTTGGAATCACTTTCATAGATAACTTCGACACCTTCTGGAAATATAAGATGCTCTACAGGAATGACGGATTCCGTCCAAATCATCTAGGCTCCTGGACTCTCTCCACGCATTTCAAGGCTGCGTTGAGAATGACTTAATGACCCAAGACCAGCTCAGTTGATCCCTACCATTGTGTTGCTAAATTGTCATAATGCTGCTGCAAATGTACATTAGCCCAGGGGCGTTGGCAAACAACGTAAGTAACTTAATTTGTCCTTCTAAATGCCCTGAATGTCTCTGTTGATCCTACAGCTATTGTATGCAGTAATCATGTGCCTATGAACCAGAGTAATACTGTTAGCACTGTGGCGGTGTGCCCTAGTAGGAAGTCCACCATGTGCAGCTCACCCTGCACTATCAGCTCAAACATAAACAACACGAGCATGTCTACTTCTGATAAGCTTCCCAGTAAAGCAATAAAAACAATCAAGCATCCCAGAAAAGGGCTAAAAATGTCCCACATTAACATATGTAGCCTAAGAATCAAGGTTCATAAAATCAATAACTTGCTAGTTATAGATTACATTCATATTCTGACTATCTCTGAAACTCACTTCGATAATACCGTGGCAGCAATACATGGTTATGACATCTACAGAAAATACAGAAATGCCATGGTGGCGGTGTTGCGGTCTATATTCCGAACCACACTCCTGTAAAGCTAAGAGAGCATCTCATGTTAAATACTGTTGAAATAATATGGCTACCAGTTCATCTGCCTCACCTAAAGCCCATTATTGTGGGAAGCTGCTTCTTTATGCTAAGGATGTGCGTACGGCCACAAACTTTTTTCAAGCTGCTGTAGAACACCAAGTGCTAACAGTCAGTATATGGATAATGTGTGAAATTCTTGATAAAGTATGTGATATACCTCTCTATTTTCTGGGTGATTTCAATGGATTTCAAACTGCACAGTCAAGAAAAAGCTTCAAACTGTAACTAGTGCCTGCAACCTGGTTCAGGTTATCAGTCAACTGACAAGGGTAGTTATAAACAGAACAGGAATGAAATCAACATGTATTGATCACATCTTTACTAGTGCTGCAGAAATAAGCTTGAAAGCAGTATCCAAATCCATCGGATGCAGTAATCACAATATAGAAGCCATATCTTGGGAAACCAAAGTCTGAGGTCATACATTACGTTTTGTAGTGATTCCTATGTTTATGATGTAAAGAACGTTTGCTGGTATGTGGTGTGTAATAAGGAGCAACCAGACACTGCACTTGAAACATTTATAAAATTGATTATTCCAGTTACTAATAAGCATGCACTCATTAAGAAAATGACTAAAAACTATTAAACCCCCTTGGATTGATGAAGAATTTAAACATTGTATGGTTGAGAAGGATGAGGCAAAAGGAATGGTAAATAAGTCTGGCTGAACAACCAATTGACAAACATACTTCAAATGGTGAAATCAGGTGACTAAACTGAATTTAAAAAAAGAAACTATACTATGAAACAAAGATAAATGATAAAGAAGGAAAGTAAAAAGCTTTGGAGCATCTTAAATTACATTTTGGGCAAAAGGGTAAACTCAGCTCCATCATTCATTGAATCACATTGCTCATTCGTCCCAAAACCCACTTATATTGCCAACTAGTTTAATGATTTTTTTCATTGGCAAGATTAGCAAACTTGGGCATGACATGCCAGCAACAAACACTGACACTACACATACAATTATAACTGACCAAATTTTGAAAGACAAGTATTGTCATTTTGAATTATGTGTGTGGAATAGGTGAAACAATTATTGTTGTCTATCAACAATGAAAAACCACCGGGGTCTGACAACTTGTATAGAAAATTACTGAGGATAATAGCAGACGATATTTCCACATCTTCAATCAAAGCCTACTAGAAATGTGTGTGCCCTCAGTTCTGGAGGGAAGCAAAAGTAGTTCTGCTACCTAAAAATTGTAAAGCCCTGTTTACTGGCTCAAATAGTCGACCAATCAGCCTGTTACTAACCCTTAGTAAACTTCAGTGCGGCTTTTGACATTATCGATCATAGTCTACTGCTTGAAAAACTTGTGTTATGGCTTTACACTCCCTGCTATATTGTGGATAAAGAGTTACCTGTCTAACAGGACACAGAGGGCGTTCTTTAATGGAAGCCTCTCCAACATAATGCAGGTAGAATCAGGAATTCCCCAGGGAAGCTGTCTAAGCCCCTTACCTTTTTCAATCTTTACTAATGACATGTCATTGAGTAAAGCCAGTGTTGCGTGTGCACGGATGACTCAAAACTATACACGTCAGCTACTACAGCGTCTGAAATGACTGCAACACTTAGAGTTGAGGTTAGTTTCAGAACAGGTTGCAAGGAATAAGTTTGTCCTAAATATTTCCAAAACTAAAAGCATTGTATTTGGGACAAATGATTCACTAAACCCTAAACTAAATATTGTAATAAATAATGTGTAAATTGAGCAAGTTAAGGTGACTAAACTGCTTGGAATAACCCTGGATTGTAACTGTAATAGTAAAAAAAAAAATTATACAACAGTAGCTAAAATTGGGAGAAGTCTGTCCATAATAAAGTGCTGCCCTGCCTTCTTAACACTATCAACAAGGCAGGTCCTACAGGCCCTAGTTTTGTTGCACCTGGACTACTGTTCAGTCGTGTGGTTAGGTGCCACAAAGAGGGACTTAGGAAAATGACAGTTGGCTCAGAACAGGGCAGCACAGCTGGCCCTTAAATTGACATGAGAACTAACATTAATATGCATGTCAATCTCTCATGGCTCAAAATTGACTTCATCACTACTTGTTTTTGTAAGAAGTGTTGACAAGCTGAATGCACTGAGCTGTCTGTTTAAACTAATAGCACACAGCTCAGACACCCATGCATACCCCACAAGATGTCTCTTCACAATCCAAGTCCAAAACAGGCTATGGGAGGCACACGATAGTTTAGGCTTACAATTAAGCCTATATGAATCCTACATTTTTAAGCACATCTCATGAGTGGCAAGCTCTTTTCCTTTCTTTATGTGCCATTAAATTTGCCTAAACCTACTGTTAAGTTACCAGGTTGCTAGCTAGCTAGGTAAGATGACTGAACAATATTGTATATTATCAAACCAATAATTCGCGACCCAGGATTAGTTTAAGGTGTCCCTCGACATGGTTTGTGAAATTATATAAAATGAGTGTGAATCCCGATAGAAAGAAAAAAGGCTTCTCTGGTAATATGGCACATTTTTAGGCTAGAGACGAGCCATTTTCTTTGCTGTAAAGCTGCAAGCATGCCTGTCGCGGAGCGGTGCTTTTTCCATCTCCGACACTCAGAGGCTGCATGACAGTGAGCTTGCAAAGGCTACTCAGACTGGTCTGTGCTCTTGGTTATAACAGAGCAATGTTCATACATTGTAACAGAAGACTCATCAGGGTCTGCATCCCGGCTAAATTATATATTTTTTCAAACTGACTGAGGAATAGAAGCGAGCAAAGAGTGGACGGAGAGAAGCAGGTGAGTGAGGGCTGATAGGGGATGCGGTTGGCGATTACAGATGCCACAAGTGATATGCACATGAAAGTGGATATTATTGGATCTGCACATACAAGAGACTAGCTGCTGTAGCTTAAATTCAACTGAATTTATAAACAAAACTGATTTTATAAAGATTTTATAACAGACACAAGCAGGTTCTTCAGATGGGTAGGGCTGAAAAAGTCAGTAGTATCTATCATATGAAATGGTATTCTAATATGTTGGTTCATAAACGTTTTGGTACCATGATATTACCGTGGTGCCGGTACACCGTGCAACACTAAATATAATAGCAACAAAGAGCGCAGATTTAGGTTTATAAACTCTGTGAAAGCACCATTCGGCTAATGTGACAAATAAAATGTGATTTGATTGTACTGTTGAGGGCATTTTCAACTGGCCAACGACACACTACATGACCGAAAGTGTGGACACCTGCTCGTCGTACATCTCATACCAAAATCATGGGCATTATCATGGAGCTGGTCCCCCCTTTGCTGCTCTAACAGCATCCACTCTTCTGGGAAGGCTTTCCACTAGATGTTGGAACATTGCTGCAGGGACTTGCTTCCATTCAGCCACAAGAGCATTAGTGAGGGTGGGCACTGATGTTGGGCGATTAGGCCTGGCTCACATCGGATTTCCAATTTATCCCAAAGGTGTTCCGATGGGGTTGAAGTCAGGGCTCCGTGCAGGCCAGTCAAGTTCTTCCACATCAATCGACAAACCTCGCTTTGTGCACAGGGGCATTGTCAGGCTGAAACAGAAATGGCCCTCCCCAAACTGTTGCCACAAAGTTGGAAGAACAGAATCGTGTAGAATGTCAATGTATGCTTTAGCTTTAAGATTTCCCTTCACTGAAACTAAGAGGCCTAGCCCGAACCATGAAAAACAGCCTCAGACCATTATTCCTCCTTCACCAAACTTTACAGTTGGCACTGTACATTGGTGCAGGTAGCGTTCTCCTGGCATCCGCTAAACCTGGAGGAAGACTCCATGTATGGAGATCCCATCGTCCCAGCCAACCAGTTTATTATTTCAGATGGTGAAGCGTGATTCATCACTCCAGAGAACACGTTTCCACTGTTCCAGAGTCCAATATCGGCGAGCTTTACACCACTCCAGCCGACGCTTGGCATTGCACATGGTGATCTTTGGCTTGTGTGCGGCTGTTCGGCCATGGAAACCCATTTCATGAAGCTCTCGACAAACAGTTCTTGTGCTGACATTGCTTCCAGAGGCAGTTTGGAACTAGGTGGCGAGTGTTCAAAACCGAGGACAGACTTGGTGGTCTACCACTTTGCATTTCACCTTCACAATAACAGCACTTAAAGTTGACCAGGGCAGTTTTAGCAGCGCAGATATTTGACGAACTGACTTGTTGCCATGTTGAAAGTCACTTAGCTCTTCCGTAAGGCCATTCTACTGCCAATGTGTGTCTATGGAGATTGTATGGCTGTGTGCTAGATTTTATACACCTGTCAGCAACGGTGTGGCTGAAATAACCGAATCCATTAATTTGAAGGGATGTCCACATACTTTTGTATATATTGTGTAACTAGTTATCTAGGTAGCTGACTAACATCTCAGTGAACACATGATAGCAAGGCAAGCTAGCTGGCGTACAGTAGCAAGCTAACTCAGTAGACTAACAGTAATTACCTAAAGTTAGCTAGTTTGAATTAGCATGTCTCTTACCATTAAAAGGGCACCGCCAGTCCGGCACAATGTTCGGAACATTTTCTTAACTTAATTGTTGGCAGATATGTAGCTATGTGGTTTAGGTGAAATGAATGAATATTTGTTCATGTGTGACCCTCGGCCGATTCAGGAAACGCAGTTACAACATCGAATTGGTGCACTGGTTAAACACGTCCCCCTGTTGATAGGGGAAATGGAACTTTGGCGATTATCTTTCCAGATGATGCGTTGTTTCATGAAAAAAATATACGTTTACATTATTGTAAATATAATAAAAAATACATTGTGAATGTTTAATATTTCTAACACTTTCAATGTTTTTAATCATTGTTATGTAGGCCTTGACAATAACCCGAGTCCGAATTTCCAGCACTTTCCATATGTTGCAGTGCGAATGTCAGCATAGACCAGGGAAGACACTGTCTCTACTACTGAGTTTTGATGCAGGAGGACATGACAAAAAGGAATGTGTCTTATTGGTGGAAATGTGGTGTGTGTAACAGTGGTGTAAAGTACTTAAGTAAAAATACTGTAAAGTACTAAAATATTTTGGGGTATCTGTACTTTACTTTTCAATTTATATTTTTGACAACTTTTACTTCACTACATTCCTAAAGAAATTAATGTACTTTTTACAACATACATTTTTCCTGACACCCAAAAGTACTCTTTACACTTTGAATTCTTAGCAGGACAGGAAAATGGTCCAATTTACACACTTATCAAGAGAACATCTCTGGTCATCCCTACTGCATCTGATCTGGTGGACAAACTAAACACACATACTTTGTAAATTATGTTTGAGTGTTGGAGTATGCCCCTGGCTATCCGTAAATAAAATAAAATAAAAATAAATGGTGCCGTCTGGTTTGCTTAATATAAGGAATTTGAAATCATTATTTATTATTTTGAAACTTAAGTATATTTTAGCAAATACATTTACTTTTGATACTTACGTATATTTAAAACCAAATTCATTTAGACTTTTACTCAAGTAGTATTTTACTGGTTGATTTTATTTTCTATTAAGGTATCTTTACTTTTACTCAAGTATGACAATTTGGTACTTTTTCCACTACTGGTGTGTAAACTGTTGGGGTGCCCATGGTGCTGGAGATCAGAGGTGTCCGTTGAGAGAAAGGCAGGATAAGGTTGCCAGGATCAGAGTAGTGCAGAAGGTGTCGTATGCTGAGGCAGTGAAGAGAATAGTAGAGGAAAATGGGTCCAGGGTAAGGGATCCTATGAGGATACCTGTGAGTAGGCCCGAGGCCTATAGTGATATGAATAATGTGCTTCAGTAAGGTTGCTTTTTTGGTGTTCATGGCCCTGGTTGTCGATTGTACCGCAGGAATGGAATGTAAATCACAGAGGATAGATGTTGTGGTGGCAGTTGCAGAGAAGTACTTGTGTGTCTTAGATTTTACTGCGGAAGAGTTACAGGATGTTTTGAATGATAGTGTTCCGTCCTTCCAGGCTGCTGGCCTGGAGTAGGATCAGATAGGGCCAAAGTAGTGGAATAGTGGTGAGATTTTAATGTGTGCAGGGTTACTTAGTAGGGAAATGTTTTCACATTGTGTAATTAATTCGTACTACAGAATAGTAGGCTGATACACAGCCGATACAGTAGGTGGTAGCATGCAATTATTTTTTTTATTTTTTTGCAGACCACAATAATACCAAAGAAGAAGAAGTATATACCGGAAGTGGGGTTACAGCGAAAGGTGACCGTGTAGGGACATGCGCTTCCGATCTGCTAGGCGCTGGTAGTTGAATGAATAGCTGAGCTGGAGTCCCAATGAAGGTAAGGGGGAATATTATCGCACTGTGTGTACCTGAGGCACCTGTCTCGTTGCTGGCGGTCGTGTATACACTCGTTATCGACAAGCCCCGTCTCAGAGAGGACAAAACGGAGCTCTACAAGGTCAGTAACGTTAGCTAGTAACGGTACAGATTGGTAGCTAGGCTAGCTAGCACTAGCAACTGATCAGCGATATGGCTGTTGCATTTAAAACAGATCATGTAAATAGCTACGTGGTAACAAGTTACAAGTCCAGCTCGCTAACTTGAATTCTAACGAAGCCAGTCTTAAGGAAAGGACACGTCAGATAATTTCACTTTTTGGCCCATGGTTATGGATGCTATGGCACTTCTTGTGTACCAGTAGCTAGCGAACGTTAGCCAGTTTGCTGTTAGTGGTAGCCTACGGTTACATAGAGGTTGAATGTGTACATATATTGCAAGATTCTATACTATTTTTAAATCACGTTAGAAATGCTGCCGCTATAGCAATGAACGTGATTATCAGTTGGCTATTGACATTTGTATGTCATGATCAAGATTCCAGCTACAACCAGCAAATTGTTTCTACACTCATGCATTTGGCCCATATACAGTCTATGATCTGTCCCTAGGATGAAGAGACTCCCCATCCTAGTTCTGCTCTTGTGGCTGTGTGCCATGTTCTACATTGGCATCTTCCTGTTTGTGGGCGGCTTCCTGCTGGTGAGGCTGGAGGTCAACCGGACCAGCACCTGTGGGGATGTTTTGCTGCCAGGGGGCCAGCAGGGGGACTTCTGCCAAGGACAGCCACGCTTCCGCAAGGCTGTGGTTCTCATCATAGACGCCCTGAAGATCGACTTTGCCCGCTTTGACCCTGCAAACAAAGAGCCCCGTCCTTTCGAGAACAAGCTGCCTGTGCTGGAGGAAGTGACCTCATCAAAGCCCTCCCATGCCCGCCTGTTCCCATTCCGTGCCGACCCCCCCACCACCACTATGCAGAGGATCAAGGGCTTTACCACAGGCTCCCTGCCCACCTTCATTGATGTGGGCAATAACTTTGCCTCCAGCGCTATCCTGGAGGACAACCTAGTTCACCAGCTAGCAGAAGTGGGTGAGTGACAGTCTATAAAGTCTGGCTCAATTCGCTATCCTGTAAGTAAAACATTTAAGGTTATACTCAGAAAGGCACAGATGGGACATGATGAAAATTTGAACTCAGCTTTGCCTGATTATTCCCTTTCTCCTTTCTATAGGCAAGAGAGTGGTCTTCATGGGTGATGACACATGGGAAAGTCTCTTCCCCAAAAAGTTCCACCGTTCCCTGCCCTTCCCCTCTTTCAATGTCAAGGATCTGCACACAGTGGACAATGGAATTCTGCAGCACCTGTACAACATCAGTAAGCATTGGCAGACAGCCAGACACATTTGCATTTGTGGTGTACAGTATTGGACTTCTCCTTCACATCTCTCTCTCCTCTCTTCCTCAGTGGTAAGTGATGACTGGGATGTGCTGGTAGCTCACTTCCTGGGGGTGGATCACTGTGGCCACAGGTTTGGTCCTGACCACCCGGCCATGGCTGACAAGCTCACCCAGATGGATGGGGTCATCAGGTCAGTGGGAATTATAAGGTCTCCTGGCCACAGTAGCACTAGGCTATATCATACTCTCTTAGATTCAGTAGTACAGAATGTAATATCAATGCCATTTTAAAGAACTGTCTTTAGGATTGCATTTGTACAATGCTCTCTAAAATACTGTGTGCGGTATGTCAGATGACATACCATGGCTCTACCAGTCTGACCATTGTTTTGTCCCCAAGATCTGTGCTTGATCGGCTGCAGAATGACACCCTTTTAGTGGTTATGGGAGATCACGGTATGACAGATACAGGTGACCACGGGGGAGAGAGCCAGAAGGAGACTGATGCTGCCATCTTCCTCTACAGCCCCTCTCCCCTCTTTCCAGCATCCCCTTCCCAGGTGAGTATAGCAGCTGCACATTCCCACCATTCCTATAATATCCTCAACAATCATGATATGAATAGTGAGTGTTGCATTGATCATTCCACATTTAATGACCCTTGTTTTGTCTCTGTCTCCCTGTAGAGTGATCCTGAGATGGTGCCCCAGACAGACCTGGTGCCTACCCTGGCCCTGCTCCTGGGCATCCCCATCCCCTACAGCAGTGTGGGACAGGTCCTGCTGCCTCTGTTCCCTGCAGACAGCCAGACAGGAGGTGCACCAGCAGGTCTCAGCCAGACAGAGGCACTGTGGATCAATGCCAAACAGGTAATCCCAAAGATCTGTTATCATGTCAGATGCACATGTGATGTATGTTGAACATTACAATTGGCTGCACATTTGTTGTACGGTATACTGAAACTTCTGTACTTTTTTGATACTAGAACATGGAAAATGATTCAGTACTAGAATTTTTGTTACTTTCAGTACTTCTCTCACATCATCTACTGATTTGAGAGAGGATCAACTCTCTATGTGCAGCTGATGTCCCCTTATAGCGCAAGCTCAACGTACCTGCTCCACTTATTCATTGCTAGCTTTAGCCTGTACTGAGGAACCGCTTCCCTCACTGGGAGTCTGGGCTGCATGTTAGCTCCTCACTCATGCTACACTGAAGTTAACACACTTCAATAATATGGCATGTAGAAATGTTGCAACTGTTTAGAAAATAATTTCCATTACAGGCTAGAACACTTTACAATGCAAGAAGATACAGGTAGCTTCCAGCTTTGTAGGCTAACTTTCCTTGCTAGCTTACAGGTGAAGCTAACATCAATTCATGACCCTCGTACTTTGTTTGTGATAATATGCAAACCATAATGCAAAATATGTTGATTTCTAAAGCTCATTGTCACCAAAAACATAGTCATTGCCAAAAAATGTATTCATTCACTTCATCTCCCTCGCCTCAGCCACGTCTCTCCTGTCTCTCTCGCTCTGTGTGAATGAAGTCATTTTACATTTCATTTTTAGTCATTTAGCAGACGCTCTTATCCAGAGCGACTAACAGTAGTGAATGCATACAATTCATACATTTCATAAAACATTTTTCGCCTTACTGGTCCCCCGTGGGAATCGAACCCACAACCCTGGCGTTGCAAACGCCATGCTCTACCAACTGAGCCACACGGGATAAAGAGATATGGCGCACTTCTATGCAAATGTTGTTCATCAGTTCAATACAATAAGTCCTAAATGGAAAGGAAACAGATTGTTTTATGTCTATAGCCCTTTGAAATCAGCCAAGACAAGCGCAATAACTCAATGCATGCCCACACTCCTATTGAATATGCATTCACTTGTAATGTGGATAGGCTACATCTTGATTGACTCAATTTATCAATAGAGATTTACCATTCAAATAAATGATTACCGTTATGTAGTTATACTGAACATAAATATAAACGCAACAATTTCACTCAATTGAAATAAATTAATTGGGCCATGGGTGGTCCTGGGAGGGCATAGGCCCATCCACATGGAAGCCAGGCCCACCCACTGGGGAGCCAGGCTTAGCCAATCAGAAAGAGTTTTTCCCCACAAAAGGACTTTATTACAGACAGAAATACTCCTCAGTTTCAGACGATCCAGCAGGTGAAGAAGCCGGATGAGGAGGTCCTGGGCTGGCATGTGTAATGATCAAGCTGTTTAATCAGCTTCTTGATATGCCACACCTGTCAGGTGGATTATCTTGGCAAAGGAGAAATGCTCACTAACAGGGATGTAAACAAATTTGTGCACAACATTGGAGAGAAATAAGCAATTTGTGCGTATGGATAATTTCTACGATCTTTTATTTCAGCTCATGAACATGGAACCAACACTTTACATGTTGCGTTTAAATTTTTGTTCAGTATATATTGGTAAAAACAAAGTCAAATTGATTGTAAAATTGATTTCATTAATGCATACATGGCTATCTCTGAAAAATGGCATGAATGATATTGAACTCAAAAGATCTTTCTGGATCAAGTCCCGTTCTGTGACTTTGGCTAATACATCTTGTTTTGACGTGGTATCAAGCATGGTGATGGTATTGTGATGCTAAACCTGGTGTCGGTATCGAAGCCAAAATTCTGGTATCATGACCACACCTAATGATACATTTGACCCTTTTTTGTCTTTGAAGGTCAACCGTTTCCTAGAGACCTATTCCAGCATGGCCAAAGACATCCCTCCAGAGAGTCTGTCTCAGCTGCAGGCAGACTTCTCCCGCCTCTCCTCCAAGTACCTCAGCACCGTCAAAGAGGGCCGCTCTCCCACCCCAGAACTAGTGGCCTCCCTGCAGGGGTACCTGACCTCTGTCCGGGACACCTGCCGCGCCACCTGGGCCCACTTCAACCCAGCCAAGATGGCTGCCGGCATAGCTGTCCTGGCGTGTGCCTGCGTGCTGTGTTACGTCCTCTCTGAGATGTCCTCTGTGCTGGTGAGGGAGAGTGGTCTGCTGAGGGTCCCTCTGGTGGCAGCCACTGTGGTGGGGGTGTGTGTGGCTGCAAGTCAGCTGTTCACCCAGGGCTATGCTGAGGGGTCCTGGTGCCTGGCGGCTGCAGCCCTCTCCTCTGAGGTACTGGTCCTCTGGAGAGCCCGACGGGCCAGGAAGACTACAGCGGCTGAGGGTGGAGAGGTGGCCCCAAGACGTGGCTGGCTGACCTTGCCTCGCTTCTTATTAACCCCTCCCCTCCTGGTGCTCCTCCTGCGCTGTGCCTCCCTGCTCTCTGACAGCTATGTAATAGCAGAGGGCCGTGTGGTCACCTTTCTGCTCTTCTCCCTGAGCCTCTATGTCCCCTTCCATCTCAACTGGGACAACCTCCTGCTGCCCCCTGTCCATGACCCCCTGAAACCCGCTGGGCTGCTGCCCTCCCCGGTTCTGTCCCCCTTAGCCGTGAGGAGGGAGAGCAGCACCTTCCTGGCCTGCCTGGGTGTGTTAGTGGGCTCTCTCTACCTCTCCCTCTTCTTCCACGGCTGTCGTGAGGAGCAGGGCTCCTGCCAGCCCTCCCCGTTCCTCTCCCCCCTGTCACGGGTGCAGGACAGCCGTCTGAAGAACCTGCACTACATCCTGTCTCTGGCCTCTCTGGGCGCCTGGACCTACCTGCTGCGGCGCTGGCTGCGGCACTACGGCAACCTGAACAGCCCTGGTGGCACGGTGTTCACGGCCCGCTGGATCCTGCCTTTGCTGTCTGTCTGTTTGGGGCTCCACTGGGCTGTGGCTGCCACCCCAGAGGACAGCTTTCGGAACCTGGCTGAGCTGATCAGCTTGGGCCAGCGGGCCCTCCCCAGGGTTGCCTTCTCTCTGCTGGGTGTAGGGCTGGCGCTGCTATGGCTGGACCCGCTCACCGTATTTATCAAGAGCAGGGCTGCAACCCCTGTATTGCTCCCCCCACCCCGCTACCGGGCCAGCACGGGCATCAGCACCCAGGCAGAGCTGCACCACCTTATCCCCCAGCTCTACCAGCGCATGCGCCGCTCCCTGGAGGATGGAGAACCAGCCAGGGTTCCTGAGGGGGGCGACCGGCCTGCCGTGGAGGCCTACGGGCTGGGTACGGTCTACTCGGCCCCCGTGGTCCTGCTGTGCGGCCTGCTAGGGCTGGGCCTGCTGCTGCTGCATCCAGAGGGCATGTCCCTGTCCTTCCTGCTGCTGCTCCTGGAGATGGGAGCCCTGCTGCAGATGCACGCCTCCTCCACTACCCTCAACGCCCTGCAGGGGGTGCACTCTGGTAAGCTGCTCACAGTGTGTGATCAATGGTCTGACTATTTGTTCCTCTTTTCATCTTTTATAACATGCCTGTAATTTTTACTTTTGCATATGTTGCATGTTTGTCTCGAACTAACTACTAGAGATACTAATGATTATGGATTTATCTTATTTGCCCCTGACTTATTTGTACCCTGCCCTGAACTTTAGTAACTGTCACTGGCCGGCTACCACCCGGTTACTCTACCATGCACCTTAGAGGCTGCTGCCCTATGTACATAGTCATTGGACACGGGTTACTTTAATAATGTTTACGTACTGTTTTACCCACTTCATATGTATATACTGTATTGTAGTCAAGGCCTATCCTATTTAACTATTGCTGTTCATTATACTATTCTTCAGAATATACAGTGCCTTGCAAAAGTATTCACCCCCCTTGGCATTTTTTCCTATTTTGTTGCCTTACAACATGGAATTAAAATGGATTTTTTTGGAGGGTTTGTATCATTTGATTTACACAACATCCCTACCACTTTGAAGATGCAAAATGTTTTTTATTGTGAAACAAACAAGAAATAAGACAAAAAAACCTGAACTTGAGCGTGCTTAACTATTCACCCCTTCAAAGTCAATACTTTGTTTGAGCCACCTTTTGCAGCAATTACTGGGATCTGCAAAACTGTTCCAGCTCCTTCAAGTTGGATGGGTTCCGCTGGTGTACAGCAATCTTTAAGTCATACCACAGATTCTCAATATGATTAAGGTCTGGGCTTTGACTAGGCCATTCCAAGACATTTAAATGTTTCCCCTTAAACCATTAGTGTTGCTTTAGCAGTATGCTTAGGGTCATTGTCCTGTTGGAAGGTGAACCTCCGTCCCAGTCTCAAATCTCTGGAAGACTGAAACAGGTTTCCCTCAAGAATTTCCCTGTATTTGGTGCCATCTATCATTCCTTCAATTCTGACCAGTTTCAAAGTCCCTGTAGATGAAAAACATTCCCACATCATGATTCTGCCACCCCCATGCTTCACTGTGGGGATTGTGTTCTTGGGGTGATGAGAGGTGTTGGGTTTGCGCCAAACATAACGTTTTCCTTGATGGCCTAAAAGCTCAATTTTAGTCTCATCTGACCAGAGTACTTTCTTCCATATGTTTAGGGAGTCTCCCACATGCCTTTTGGCAAACACCAAACGTGTTTGGTTATTTTTTTCTTTAAGCAATGGCTTTTTTTTCTGGCCACTCTTCCGTAAAGCCCAGCTCTGTGGAGTGTAGGCTTAAAGTGGTCCTGTGGACGGATACTCCAATCTCCGCTGTGGAGATTTATAACCCAAACCTGATCTGTACTTCTCCAACTTTGTACCTGACCTGTTTGGAGAGCTCCTTGGTCTTAGTGGTGTTGCAGACACTGCGGCCTTTCAGAGCAGGTATGTGTATGTGTATGTGTGTGTGTGTGTGTGTGTGTGTGTGTGTGTATGTGTATATATATATATATATATATATATATATATATATATATATATATATATATATATATATATATATATATATATATATATATATATATATATATATATATATATGAGATCATGTGACACTTAGATTGCACACAGGTGGACTTTATTTAACTAATTATGTATCTTCTGAAAGTAATTGGTTGCACCAGATCTTATTTAGGGGCTTCATAGCAAAGGGGGTGAATACATGTGCACCCACCATTTTTCCTTTTTTACATTTTTTGTAACAAGTTATTTTTTTCACTTCACTAATTTGGACTATTTTGTGTATGTATGTCCATTACATGAAATCCAAATAAAAATCCATTTAAATTACAAAATAGTAAAAACGTCAAGGGGGATGAATACTTTTGCAAGGCTATATATATATATATATATATATATATATATATATATATATATATATATATATATATATATATATATATATATACCCACACACAGTACCAGTCAAACGTTTGGACACACTTACTCATTCCAGGGCTTTTCTTTATGTTTTCAATTTTCTACATTGTAGAATAATAGTGAAGACATCAAAACTATGAAATAACACATGGAATTTAACAAATGTTCAATGTTTTCTATTTTAGATTATTCAAAGTAGCCACCCTTTGCCTTGATGAAAGCTTTGCACACTCTTGTCATTCAGCTTTGCACACTCTTAACACATTCAGCCAGTTTCATGAGGTAGTCACCTGGAATGCATTTCAATCAGAAAGTGTGACTTGTAAATTTGTGGAATTTCTCTCCACCTTAATGCGTTTGAGCCAATCAGTTGTGTTGTGACAAGGTAGGGGTGGTATACAGAAGATAGCCATATTTTGTAAAATACCAAGTCTATATTATGGCAAGAACAGCTCAAATAAGCAAAGAGAAACAGTCAAGCTCAGTCAATCTGGAAAATTTCAAGAACTTTGAAAGTTTCGTCAAGTGTGGTCACAAAAACCATCAAGCGCAATGATGAAACTAACTCTCATGAGGACCGCCACAGGAAAGGAAGACCCAGAGTTACCTCTGCTGCAGAGGATACTTTCATTAGAGTTACCAGCCTCAGAAATAGCAGCCCTAATAAATGCTTCACAGAGTTCAAGTAACAGACACATCTCAACATCAACTTTTCAGAGGAGTCTACGTGAATCAGGTCTTCATGTTTGAATTTCTGCAAGGAAACCACTACTAAAGGACACCAATAAGAAGAAGAGACTTGCTTGGGCCAAGAAACTTGAGCAATGGACGTTAGACCGGTGGAAATCTGTCTTTTGGTCTGAGTCCAAATGTGAGATTTTTGGTTCCAACCTCTGTCTTTGTGAGACGCAGAGTAGGTGAACGGATGATCTCCGCATGTGTGGTTCCCACCGTTAAGCATGCAGGAGGAGTTGTGGGGGTGCTTTGCTGATGACACTGTCAGTGATTTATTTAGACTTCAAGGCAAACTTAACCAGCACGGCTACCACAGCATTCTGCAGCGATACCCCATCCCATCTGGTTTGCCCTTAGTGGATTATCATTTGTTTTTCAACAGGACAATGACTCAACACACCTCCAGGCTGTATAAGGGCTATTTGACCAAGAAGGAGAGTGATGGAGTGCTGCATCAGATGACCTGGCCTCCACAATCACCCGACCTCAACCCAATTGAGATGGTTTGGGATGAGTTGGACCGCGGAGAGAAGGAAAAGCAGCCAACAGTGCTCAGCATACGTGGGAACTGCTTCAAGACTGTTTGAAAAGCATTCCAGGTGAAGCTGATTGTCAGAATGCCTTGACAGCTTTGCACACTCTTGGCAAATGGTAGCTACTTTGAAGAAATGTCAAATATCAAATATATTTTTCTTAACACTTTTTTTTGGTTACTACATTATTCTATATGTGTTATTTAATAGTTTTGATGTCTTCACTATTATTCTACATTGTAGAAAATAATAAAAATAAAGAACCCTCGAATTAGTTGGCTTGTCCAAACTTTTGATTGGTTGTGTGTGTGTGTGTGTGTGTGTGTGTGTGTCTCACACAGGAAAAAAAACTATTTTATCAAATGTTAGATAAGGCTGTAATGTAACAACGTGGAAAAAGTCAAGGGGTTTGAATACTTTCTTGATGCACTGTACATACACTACCGTTCAAAAGTTTGGGGTCACTTGGATATCTTTGTTTTCCATGAAAACATGCATGAAATGAGTTGCAAAATGAATAGGAAATATAGTCAAGACGTTGACAAGGTTATAAATAAGGATTTTTAATTGAAATATTAATTGTGTCCTTCAAACTTTGCTTTCGTCAAAGAATCCTCCATTTGCAGCAATTACAGCCTTGCAGACCTTTGGCATTCTAGTTGTTAATTTGTTGGGGTAATCTGAAGAGATTTCACCCCATGCTTCCTGAAGCACCTCTCACAAGTTGGATTGGCTTGATGAGCACTTCTTACGTACCGTACGGTCAAGCTGATCCCACAACAGCTCAATAGGGTTGAGATCCAGTGGCTGTGCTGGCCACTCCATTATAGACAGAATACCAGCTGACTGCTTCTTCCCTAATGTGTTATTGCATAGTTTGGAGCTGTGCTTTAGGTCGTTGTCCTGTTGTAGGAGGAAATTGGCTCCAATGAAGTGCCTTCCACAGTGTATGGCATGGCGTTGCAGAATGGAGTGATAGCCTTCCTTCTTCAAGATCCCTTTTACCCTGTACAAATCTCCTACTTTACCACCACCAAAGCACCCCAGACCATCACATTGCCTCCACCATGCTTGACAGATGGTGTCAAGCACTCCTCCAGCATCTTCTCATTTTTTTCTGCATCTCACGAATGTTCTTCTTTGATCCGAACACCTCAAACTTAGATTCGTCTGTCCATAACTTTTTTTCCTAATCTTCCTCTGTCCCATGTCTGTGTTCTTTTGCCCATCTTAATCTTTTATTTTTATTGGCCAGTCTGAGATATGGCTTTTTCTTTACAACTCTGCCTAGAAGGCCAGCATCCCGGAGTCGACTCTTCACTGTTGACGTTGAGACTGGTGTTTTGCTGATACTATTTAATGAAGCTGCCAGTTGAGGACTTGTGAGGCGTCTATTTCTCAAACTAGACACTCTAATGTACTTGTCCTCTTGCTCAGTTGTGCACCGGGTCCTCCCACTCCTCTTTCTGTTCTGGTTAGAGCCAGTTTGCGCTGTTCTGTGAAGGGAGTAGTACACAGCGTTGCACGAAATCTTCAGTTTCTTGGTGATTTCTTGCATGGAATAGCCTTCATTTCTCCGAGTAAAAATAGACGAGTTTCAGAAGAAAATTCTTTGTTTCTTGCCATTTTGAGCCTGTAATCGAACCCAAAAATGCTGATGCCCCAGATACTCAACTAGTCTAAAGAAGGCCAGTTTTATTGCTTCTTTAATCAGGACGACAGTTTTCAGCTGTGCTAACATAATTGCCATTTGGTTTTCTAATGATCAATTACCCTTTTTAAAATGATCAACTTGGATTAGCTAACACAACATGCCAATGGAACACAGGAGTGATGGTTGCTGATAATGGGCCTCTGTACGCCTATGTAGATATTCCATATAAAATCTGCCATTTCCAGCTACAATGGTCATTTACAACATTAACAATGTCTACACTGTATTTCTGATCAATTTGATGTTATTTTAATGGACAAAAATGTGCTTTTCTTTCAAAAACAAGGACATTTCTAAGTGACCCCAAACCTTTGAACGGTAGTGTGCATACCTAGATGCATACATGCATACAGACAGACAGACACACTCCGACATTGCTCGTCCTAATATTTCTTAATTCCATTCTTTTACTTTTTCGATTTGTGTGTATTGTTAGATATTACTGCACTGTTGGAGCTAGGAACACTAGCATTTCGCTACACCTGCAATAACATCTGCTAAATATGTGTGTGCGACCAATAAGGTTTTTACTTTGATTTGACTTGTCTCTCCCTCTGCCAGGTGGCTTTTCTGTGCCCTGGACCCCGGTAGTGCTGTGGTCCCTGGCTGCCACTCAGTTCTTCCATGCCACAGGCCATCTGCCTACGTTCCCATCCATCCAGTGGGCTGCTGCCTTCGTGGGCTTCCCTGGTGGGCACACGGGCACCATACTCCCCGCTTCACTGGTCACCCTCAACACCTTCTCCTCACACATCCTCTTTGCAGGTACTCACCCGTTTACTGTGTTGTACAGTAAGAATTCTAATGTGTTTAGGTTGATTGACATCGTGGTTAATGTGGCTATAATCGTATCCCTCCAGACATTATTTCAGTCTATGCGTAATACCGTACCACATTTCAATACTGACAACCACTTAAGTTAATTGATGGCTACACGGTGTACCTGAATATTGATCATGAATATGATGGTCAGTTTATGCTGATGTGTCTGTATGTTTGTGAATACAGTGGCTTGTCCGCTGCTTCTCTTCTGGCCGCTGGTGTGTGAGGTGCGAGGGGGACGAGGAGGAAGAGGAGGGGGTGGGGAGGAAGGAGAGGACAATGCTATCATGGAGATGAGACTAAGGGAAAGTCCCCAGCAGTTCAGCTCTGCCCTTCTACAGCTCGCAACACGCTACCTCTTCATTAACGGGGCACAGGTAAGCACTATTAGAATAATATCATGTATATTTTAAGTTTATTTAAATAACAAAAATATTGCTCTTGACTAATCAGAATGACGCAAAATGCCACAACCGTATGCAGCTTTTTTCTGGGTGCTATTCTCCGGTAGTTTCTGGCTAACAGTAGCTTAGGCTATTAGCAACAGTGAAAAAGAAGTCTGAAGTTTGCCATTGTAGAACTGATTCTGTTCTGGTGAGATTTTTGCATTGATCTGTGTCAGGTCTCTGTTGGTGTGTGCCTGTAGGCTAATCGTTGTTTGAAGTGGGGGAAATAGAATATCGTTGTCAATACCTTTTCATGTAAAACAACCCATAGTCCATGACAGAGAGACAATGATATTAAAATAATCACTTTGTGTGTCCTCAGAAATGTAGGCTACATTTACAGCTGTAAACAGTGTACTGTCAGCCATGTGACGTCTGAAGCAGCAGTAGCTCAATGGACCGTACATAAACACAATATTTTTTAAGTTTGTTTTTATTAAATTAAGAATTTCAAACGTCATGAAAATATGCTTGTGTGTAACAAGGTAACTTGAACTATTTCATTTAGACAACGTTTTAAAATAGACCTACATTTATCAAAATGAATACTCTCACAAGTGTTTGAATAATAACGCCCCTTCGGATAGTAGAATTACCATGCCCATCCCTAACACACACGCTACTGCTTTGCAATTGACTTAGGACCTCCTCTCCCCTCTTTCAGGTCTTTGCATCAGTCTGTGCAGCTGCTATCCTCAGGAGACATTTAATGGTGTGGAAGGTTTTTGCACCCAAGTAAGTATCTTTCCCAACTCACAGTAACCACAGCATTGGCTTTGTGTCATTCCTTCCTACTCTGTGTGACTGGGTTTGTCTAAGTCCCTGACCATGCTCTCAAAATGTGTCATCTGTCTTCTCTAGCATGCTATTAAGCATTATGTCTTCTCTTAACATGTTTCCTATATATTTGCAGGTTGATGTTTGAGGCCTCTGGGTTCCTGGTGAGCAGTGTGTTTGTGCTGGTGGGGGTGACCCTGGTGATGAGGGTGGATGTGGCAGTGGGGCGCTGGTTTAAGAGACTCCTCCCTGACACTTCCGGGTAGAGCTGCTATTGCACTGTTGCAATTGACCAGGGCCCACTGTAAGGCACCCTACACTGTACATCCCTCTCTGGTTCTGGGGGGGTGCAAGGATGGACAGAGGGGGGGGAGGGGGTCCTGGGGTGACCCGGAAGAATTCGCCATAAGGGCAGCCGTAAGTATCTAGAGGGACTGAGGTGTTTGGGTGACTTGTCCTCTCAAACTCAACTTCAGTGTAGGCTGTATGATGTCAACAAAGGTGCTCTCTCCTCTTGCTCTGTCAATGCAGACGGACCACAATGGAACTGGATGGTTGGAACTTTTCACGTCCATCCTCAAAACGACAAACTCTAAAACCATTGAAGAACATCTGTAATACTCCACTTTATTCTCCTTGGTCATGTATGGGACAGATCGAAGCCTTCACAGCATTACTCTCCATTGTATTGCCTATCGGGTGGCCAGTTAATGAGGCTGTTTACAGAGTGGATGGGAAAGGGGCCTATGGGACCCACAATGCTCTCTGGCACATGCTCAGTTATGTATGACAAGTCAACAGGAAATGGGTGGATAGTGTGCAAAAAGCAATGAATTAATCCATCCCAGCAAAGTGCATTATGTCTGTCATCTCAAGTGTCTGCTGAAGGAAATTATCAATTCTTTTCTTGTTTTTATATTTAAAAATGGTGGTTTCTTACTGCCAACACTGACGATTATATTACAATATTTTACAGCATCAGCAATAACTGTCTTAATTCATCTCGAATAACAGTATGATTTATAACAATGTTTTCTAATCCCCAATGTTTTCTAATCACAAATATACAGGTCTGTAGTCTTATGTGAGCCATTAAAGCACCTTTTCCCTTGGACAGGTGCCTAGCTTTAATGAATGCCTTGTGTGATGTGACTTGTTGGATGGAAAAAAGGAAAAAGTAGAAATTGAGGACATAAGCATTGACTGTTTTTATTTCTTTCTCTGTGGTAGGTACAGTGTGCTGTAGGTCACTGGACAAGGACATGTTACATTTCTCACCTCTAGTCTGCAATGCATGAAACTGAAGGGATGTTATTTGAGCTCAGGTTGAATTTGCCCCAATGCAATAGAGCTCCCTTGCTCAAGCTGTCTAAGTGAATGATTGATGTCTACTTCTCTTGGCGGAAGGTAGTGGGTACTATATTTATGCCAATCTGAGTCATGCCTTGTTATAAGTGTTGGTGAGTTGATAGGTTCAGTTGCCATAGATTTTGTTTGTTACAAATACTTTTGTTTAATATAACCAATGAACTAAATTGATCTTATTGTGAAACTCAAATTAAATAGTTTGTACATTTATGAAAGTGTTGGTCCTGCTTTAAATTGTTTAGCTTATACTGTGTTCACAAATCCTTCATAAGCACTACATGTGTTACAAAGCATCCATAACAGTATGTCATGCTTTATAAAGGGTTCATAAATGTGACATGTTTTGCTGAAGGATTGCATACGCTCTAAAGTAAGGTCATATTAGTCACATTACACCTAATCTCATTCCCAGACACTATCGGCCAAATTTGTGGAAGGTATGGTGTGCCAACGCATCACACTTGGCCTTCATTAGTTAAGTTTCAAATCAAATAAATAGTGGAAATGGCCAGGGTTTAGCCATAATTATGATGACGTACTTTACTCCGTAAGGTCACTCCTGTAGAATTCTATGGTCACTCCCACTAAGGCCAACTCTGAATGGTTGATATCCCAGGCTTATATTTCTTGTGCAATATCCTGGGGATGACATTATACCAAGAAACACTTAACTTGATGAAAGCCCCCAACCTAAAGAAGTTGAAAGTGGCTTTCTTCTGGAACCAAGTTACATGTTCCGCAGTACACAAACATGCACACAAAAACAAGCCATATCGTGGGGTGCTGGGCCCAATCAGGTCTTTGACACATTCACCCACTTCCCCGCTGAAAGATCAGCTCCAGAATGTTGTCACCATTGTAACAGGTTGTAATCAAGCCCTGGTCTCCAGCATGGGAACAGAAGAGGAATACCTGGTGCGGTAGTCTCAGGTTGGACTACTCCAAATCATCTTGGTTCTGACACACACAAATGCATTTAAATACCCCTCACATACTACAATAACCTGTGAATCTTCATAAATCAGCAGAATGTTAATAACCTATTTATTTACTCTTTGTGTAGTGTCCTGTACTACTTAGTTTGAAGTGAGACTCCTTCAGTCATTCATGACGCAGTACTTAATTTAAAGACATACCCCTTTGGCCATTTATAACACACATGAATTCCTTGTATCATATGATGCTGTTCTGACTATAAAGTCAGACACCTTTAGTCATAACACATACAAAAAGGTTTAATGATGTACACACATGTATTTACACTTAGGAAATCATAGATAAAAGCTAAAACAAATAAACAAAGACATGTTTAAACCATACATTTCCTTTATTTGTATTTTTTATTAAACAATACAAATAAATACTTTAAGTTTCAAAAAGTCCAGCAATGCAATTACATTGAATATTACACAGAGCTGTGAATAGTGTAGCTTTACCCTGAGCTGGCAGACAAATGGTTATTGCTTCTCTGCCTGCTGGAGGTACTGCATGTTGGTTCCAACCTTAAAAGTAACAACAAAGAAAGCTAACAGGTCTGTTAGGAAATGCCTTTTGTCACACCATCTGGATAAGGGCATTTCTGTGCTGTGCCAGAAACTCTAAATGGGGAGATGAGAAACTCCATTCGATTCATATTATAATATTCCTCTTTCCTTTACAAATCTCATGACGTGAATGAGAAGTGGCCTTATCTAAGAGGATTTTTATTTTTGCTGAGCCTGCTAGCTAGCTTAATTTCGGCTAGCTAGCAATTGCTGTGAAGTCACTGAAATTATTAGAAATAACGATTGAGGTAAGTACAGTATGTCATTTAACTCAAACTAATTTAAATTACAATAAATAAAAGTTAAGTTACTTGTTTTTCGCTGTCCTGTGGCACCACAAGTGGGCCTTTAATTTTTGAACTCACATGATCAGCATCTAGTCAGCAACACTAAAAAAGTACTTCTGGGTCACGGAATTTCAGAAATGTTCTAAATAAAAGTCCCAAACAAATAGTAGAAAACTGTCAATAACCTGTATTCATGATATATGAAAATAATTGTCTAAACATGAACAATAATTCACGTGTTCATATTTAAGGGACATTTTCATTTAATGTGGGTTTAAAAAAACATTTTCCAAGATCACATTAATGCCCCCAATTCGAATCACTGTGTATGGAATATATATTGGCTTATAGCCGGTAGCTGTGCATGGGTAAAATCACTGGAGAAGCCAAGCCAGTAAAAAAGCCATGTAACAACTTATGTTGTGATATTTGCATGGTTTGCTCTATAACCCATTCGTTCATACGCCACGTGATATACATTAAGGCTGTGACAGCATAAAGACAACAGTCACACCATGGCGGAAAATAAATTAAACTACATCACAAAACCGGAGAGAAGCATCTGTCCGGTGAAGAGCAAGAACTATACTGGATGCCTTGGTATAAAGTATTGTAGGGAATACTCAGTAAGGTGTGTAGAATGTATATATGGTGTAATGTCATGGGGCTCTGAATAATACGGAGTGTTGCTGGCCTTTTACGCCACCCATTCCATTGGCCACAAAGCAAATCACTGAATATGGAATACATAATCATCACGTGGCTTACTGAGCTACAGAAAACCACTAACCAAACAACAGTACAGGGCATGCTCACTGAATTAAAGGGATAGTACACTCGAAAATGTAAGTTTCCTTAGATTTTTCCCAGACTTCAAAAGTCATCCAATTATGTGGTCTAGGCATTGTTAGCTAGCAGCATACCACCCTGCATCCCACTGCTAGCTTGCCTCCCAGTCTGGCCCTCATACTGTACCATCACGGCCATCTAATCATCCCCGGCTTCCAATTGGCTCATTCCTCTCCCCTGTAACTATTCCCCAGGTCATTGCTGTAAATGAGAATGTGTTCTCAGTCAACTTACCTGGCAAAATAAGGGTTAAAATCCAATGTTGTTGTTTTTCTACTTAAAAAGTCTGAAAAAAGGTGAAAAATAGAAACAGATTTTAAAAGGCCCTACCGAAGTTTTTTGCTGTGCATGACTGCACTTTAGAGTGTTAATTTTTGGGGAGGTTGAGGTCAGGTCCAATATTGTCTGTGCACCCAAAAGGGAAAGAGGTTGGGGCATCCTAGAAATGTTTGAGTAATATAATATAATATATACAATTTAGAAGCTTTAATCGAAAGGGACTTACAGTCATGAGTGAATATATTTTTAAGTATGGGTGGTCCTGGGAATCAAATCCACTATCCTAGAGTTGCAATGCTCTACCAAGATGCATGACAGGGTTATAAATGCTTTGTGAAGCCTCAATTTAATATGATTTATAAGGCCTTTAAAGCACAGGTTTATGTCATATTTGACATGGGTGGTTATGCCACATTTATGAACCCTTTACAAAGCATGACATATGGTTAAAGATAATTTGTAACACATGTATGTGGTGTTTATGAAGGCTTTATGAAGCCTTTATGAGCTGCACTTCATTTAAAGCAGGACCGAAGTTGGTCTGTCAGTCACACTAGTCATTACTAGTCACAGTCATTACAACAGAACAGCTCTGCTCAAGGAAGTTAGGCTTGAAATGTGTTGCTAACTGAGACATGAAACAATATCCAATTTTAAAAAACAGAACAAAGTGAAGCTGAAATAACTGTTTTTCCACATTTTTGGCAGTCCCACCTGAAGAGAGGAGTCCATGTGCAGCCCATTTCCATAGCTTGGTTCAGGCTGTGAGGTAGGAGTTGATACATTCTGTCGATTCAAGGTTACATCAGCAGTTTCCATGGCTTTGTGAGAGGGTGGGAATCCCCTGCTGACTGCCTGACGAATTTCTGGGAATTGTAGCTATTGACCCCTGGTCAGGGTGACACTTGCCATAGGGTCAAACAGCCTTATCTCTGATTTTTGCAGTGTGAACTTGGGGCTTTCCACAACTCCCTGGCTCTCCTTCACCACCCAGTAGAAGATTAACATCATAATCATGTACAAATATGCAGTGCCACTACTACAGCCTTTCCTTGAACACAAGGTTAATTACTAAAGATTACTTGACGAACACTGTCAGAGTATAAAGGAATAGTTGTGCAAAATAAGTGTGCAATATACATTGTTAAACAGTCTCGTACTGCTTATTTTAGAAGCTAGGATTGTTTTGGTACGACATTGCTTTCTTGTGAAATGAGGTGTACATAGCGTGTCATTGTTGGTCTTATGTTATCTGTCAGGGATCCCTGTGGAATGACTTCCCAAAAACCAAGTTTTCTTGGAACTGTTACAATGAATTTCTGCTTGGCTTCCGGCCAAAAACAAGACATACCATTACACGTACAACCCTCTTAGTACTGGCTAATTGTTTCTTGACTGGACATCTACATAACTCTGTAGTGACAGTGGCATCGGCAGGCCAGCTCCAACTTTACGGTTGACATGAGGTGAGCATGGGGCAAATTACTCACCTACGGATGACCACCACAGTCTATTAGGATTTGACTGCTGCGAGGGGTTGTTAATTGTTAAGGTACTAAACATTCATAGCCTATGAAACAGGAGAACATGAGAACAGTCATTGGCACTGTCATCCTCCATTTGGCATCTTCATCAGGTCTGTAGCTCCAGCCGTTGGTAATTACATGTCTCTGTCACAGCAGAACAAAGCACTGACTGACAGTCCCCTTGTTGCCACTGGAGGACTGCCATCTATTGTGCCATGCCTTACTTACCTGCATAACCTATATCTCTAATGCCAGTACATTATCAAGGGTTCTCTTTCCCGGAATAGGCTTACCCAACAAAGATCCCAGCATAGATCTGGCAGGCTTTGAATAGAGTTATGTGAAACTGGTATGAATTGACACAATGTGGTGTTTATGTGACATGACACTTTGAAGAGACTTCACAGTGATTAGATAATCATTCCTAATAACCGATCTTTGAACAAATTTTACGAGATACAAGTTTGAACAAGCAAGTTTATTAGGACTCTGATGGGTTTAGTTATGTGTCAGATAACAAAATGGGAAAACAGTCAGTGCCAGTACTATGTTCTGCAGCTTATTTCATTACAAGCTACTGGCCCATTTTGTGTGCAGAGATATTCTAAACAAGGGAAGAGATTTAATGATAAGTATTGAGTATTGAGAAGCCACATTGTGTACCCCTTTGATAAAACGCAGTGTAAAAAGAGTTGTTCTAATCACTGGGTTTTGAAGGAGAAGGCTGCCTCTCTCTGGCTTGATCCATCATAGAGACTGGGTAGCATATATTAGCAAAACGAGCTGGAAGGGAGACACATTTAGCTCAACGCAGGATCAAAGTAAACACTAAGCCTTCGTCTCTCTTCATGCCTCATCAGTCTTCATAAGCGTTTCAGCCTAGACCTGACACAGGGTTAGTAAGACAACCACTGGAATGTACATTTTATGCTACGGTGCATTTGAGAAGGTTCCACACAATTCATATCTGGGAGAGAGACAGGTAAGGGCAGACAGACACATCATAGAGGTAGCCTGCCTCAGACGTGTGTGTTCCCTCTGTCACACATTAAAACACATACATAAAAGAAAGAGTACTGACTTACAGTAACAGCCCCCCTCTTACATACACACAAACAACCACAAACCAACACATGTTGACACAAGCCACACACATTAAAACACACCCACGCACAGGATTGTGGCCATCCTCTATTATCAGTTCTCATAGGTTGCTTATCTCCCCATCAACGGTGACAATGATTTACAGACATTATTGCCTGGAGGCGTAACTGCAGTGAAAGTATTCTTCAACTCCGAAGAAAGCACTGGCAGAGTCTCTATTTAGTTTTCTTTAAAAAGGTGAGAGGTCAAGGGGCGTACTGAGCTGAAGCATGGTTTACGGGAAATGGGTGCGTGACTTGAGGACAGTGAAAGTGAAAGGAGTTCTACGGTGAGGATATAAAGCTGTGCCTGAACCACAGTAGTCCATTGATCTGCAGATCCTTGTCTAACGCATTAAGACAGAGCACAACTGAGACAGGATGTCTTTACAGGTGGCTGCATTTCTTCTGTTGGCATCAGTCCTCTGGAGCCATGTAGCAGGTGAGATCCTCTTCTTTTCTACTGCAGAGTTGCTGTTATTACTACTTTTGCTGCAAGTTATAGTAACTACTCTAATAACGTCTTAGTAACATGATGCTGTGCCTTAATCACTAGTTGTTATCATCATCTGTGGAACTGTAAACACGCTCTTCATCTTCTCAAGAGAGTATTGAAGTTTCATTTGAGTAGAACGGTATACGCACACAGAAGGGATACACAGAGGGTATAATCTAACCTGCTGTGTGTTTGTGTGTGTGTCCCTTCAGCAAGCACAGATCAGGCTATGGACTGCTGCTTGACAACGACCGATACCAAGCTTCCCCACAGAGTGGTGAAGTCATACAGTATCCAGACAGTTAGTGGAGGATGTCGGATAGCTGCCACTGTGTAAGCAACATACCTTCTACAGACTGAATTGAACCCATCACCCTAGCCACAAGTGAATGTTTTCTGCCTGTGTGTGACTGCATTGATGCAATGTGTCTAATCTGCCATTTACTTCTGCCAACAGGTTTGTCACAAAGAAGAATCTTAGACTGTGTGCTCCTCCTGCCACCAAGAACAACTGGGTGGCCAAACTCATCAAGCAACTGAAGAGGAAATCGCATAAGGGAAAGGCCAGAAAAGGGAAGAATGGTGAGCTTCTATGTAAAACTATGATTCAATTCAATAAACAATTCTATTAATGATACAAATAGTCAGTCATGGTGCTCATCTATATTCTTCCTTTAACAGTGAGGTTTCCCAACCTGTCTCTGTATTAACCTGTTACTCTATGTGCTTTATTTCTCATCAGGCAAGAGAAGACACTGAAAGGCTGTGGGTGATCCTTAAACCTCGGAGCTCCAGTATACGTCCTTTGAAAAGATTCAATATTTCAAATATTTAGTGAATGGGACTGAAAGTTAGTTCTCATTTTAAGGTGGATGGCGCTGTGATACCATTGAATTATTTTTGACCAACACTGTGTCATGTGTCATGTATTGCAGAACATAATTGTCAAAATGTTGCTCACAGTTACTATAAGCTTGATTTTATATTGTATAGCTCATTTTATGTAAATAAATGTTTATTTTTTTAAGAAACATTGCATTTTTCATCTTGGTATCAATGATTTAATAATTTCATTTAGTCAAATCCTTGGTCTTATATTATTGGGAAAATAAGTTATCAAATCAAATCAAATGTTATTGGTCACATACACATGGTTAGCAGATGTTATTGCGAGTGTAGAGAAATGCTTGTGCTTCTAGTTCTGACAGTGCAGCAATATCTAACATGTAATCTAACAATTCCACAACAACTACCTAATACACACAAATCTAAGTAAAGGAATGGAATAAGAATATATACATATAAATATATGGATCAGCAATGACAGAGCGGCATAGGCAAGATGCAATAGATGGTATAAAATACAGTATGTACATATGAGATGAGTAATGCAGATATGCAAACATTATTAAAGTGGCATTATTAAGGTGACTAGTTATACATTTATTAAAGTGGCCAATGATTTCAAGTCTGTATGTAGGCAGCAGCCGCTCTGTGTTTGTGGTGGCTGTATAAGTCTGATGGCCTTGAGATAGAAGCTGTTTTTCATTCTCTCAGTCCCAGCTTTGATGCATCTGTACTGATGTCGCTTTCTGGATGGTAGCGGGGTGAACAGGCAGTGGTTGTTGTCCTTGATGATCTTTTTGGCCTTCCTGTGACATTGGTTGCTGTAGGTGTCCTGGAGGGCAGGTAGTTTGCCCCCGGTGATGCGTTGTGCAGAGCGCACCACCCTCTGGAATGCCTTGCGCTTGTGGGCAGTGCAGTTGCCATACCAGGCGGTGATACAGCACGACAGGATGCTCTCAATTGTGCATCTGTAAAAGTTTGTGAGGGTTTTAGGTGACAAAATACATTTCTTCAGCCTCCTGAGGTTGAAGAGGCGCTGTTGCGCCTTCTTCACCACACTGTCTGTGTGGACCATTTCAGTATGTTTGTGATGTATACGCAGAGGAACTTAAAACTTTCCACCTTCTCCACTGCTGTCCCGTCTATGTGGATAGGGGGGTGCTCCCTCTGTTGTTTCCTGAAGTCCACAATCATTTCCTTTGTTTTGTTGACGTTGATTGAGAGGTTGTTTTGCTGACACAACACTCCGAGTGCCCTCATCTCTTCCCTGTAGGCTGTCTCATTGTTGTTGGTAATCAAGCCTACTACTGTTGAGTTGTCTGCAAACTTGATGATTGAGTTGGAGGCACGCATGGCCACACAGTCATGGGTGAATAGGGAGTACAGGAGGGGGCTGAGCACGCACCCTTGTGGGGCTCCAGTGTTGATGATCAGCAAAGTGGAGATGTTGTTTCCTACCTTCACAACCTGGGGGCAGCCTGTCAGGAAGTCCAGGACCCAATTGCACAGGTAGGGGTTGAGACCCAGGTGCTCTAGCTTAATGATGAGCTTGGCGGTACTATGGTGTTGAATTTTTTAATGATTTTATTATTTTATTTTTTTATTTCACCTTTATTTAACCAGGTAGGTCAGTTGAGAACAAGTTCTCATTTACATCTGCAACCTGGCTAAGATAAAGCAAAGCAGTGCGACACAAACAACAGCACAGAGTTACACATGGAATGAACAAACATACAGTCAATAACACAATAGAAAAAAAGTATATATACAGTGTGTGCAAATGAGGTCAGATAAGGGAGGTAAGGCAATAAATAGGCCATAGTGGTGAAATAATTACAATTTAGAAATTAAACACTGGAGTGATAGATGTGCAGAAGATGAATGTGCAAGTAGAGATACTGGGGTGCAAAGGAGCAAAAAAAGTAAATAACAGTATGGGGATGAGGTAGTTGGATGGGTTGTTTACAGATGGGCTGTGTACAGGTGCAGTGATCTGTGAGCTGCTCTGATAGCTGGTGCTTAAAGTTAGTGAGGGAGATATGAGTCTCCAGCTTCAGTGATTTTTGCAATTTGTTCCAGTAATTGGCAGCAGAGAACTGGAAGGAAAGGCGGCCAAAGGAGGAATTGGCTTTGGGGGTGACCAGTGAGATATACCTGCTGGAGCGTGTGCTACGGGTGGGTGCAGCTATGGTGACCAGTGAGCTGATATAAGGCTGGGCATTACCTAGCAAAGACTTATAGATGACCTGGAGCCAGTGGGTTTGGAGATGAATATGAAGCGAGGGCCAGCTAAACAAGAGCATACAGGTCACAGTGGGTAGTATATGGGGCTTTGGTGACAAAATGGATGGCACTGTGATAGACTGCATCCAATTTGCTGACTAAAGTGTTGGAGGCTATTTTGTAAATGACGTCGCCGAAGTCAAGGATCTGCTCAGACCCCAACCAAGAAGCATTAAAAGTCGTGCTATAAATTCTCAGACAACCCAAAGATTCCTTGATGCCCTTCCAGACTCCCTCTGCCTACCCAAGGACGTCAGAGGACAAAAATCAGTTAACCACCTAACCGAGGAACTCAATTTAACCTTGCGCAATACCCTAGATGCAGTTGCACCCCTAAAAACTAAAAACATTTGTCATAGGAAACTAGCTCCCTGGTATACAGAAAATACACGAGCTCTGAAGCAAGCTTCCAGAAAATTGGAACGGAAATGGCGCCACACCAAACTGGAAGTCTTCCGACTAGCTTGGAAAGACAGTACCGTGCAGTATCGAAGAGCCCTCACTGCTGCTCGATCATTCTATTTTTCCAACTTAATTGAGGAAAATAAGAACAATCCGAAATTTATTTTTGATACTGTCGCAAAGTTAACTAAAAAGCAGCATTCCCCAAGAGAGGATGGCTCTCACTTCAGCAGTGATGAATTCATGAACTTCTTTCTGCACAACCCTGCCAGGACCTAGGATCAAGGGAGACACTAAAGTGTTTTAGTACTATATCTCTTGACACAATGATGAAAATAATCATGGCCTCTAAACCTTCAAGCTGCATACTGGACCCTATTCCAACTAAACTACTGAAAGAGCTGCTTCCTGTGCTTGGCCCTCTTATGTTGAACATAATAAACGTCTCTCTATCCACCAGATGTGTACCAAACTCACTGACAGTGGCAGTAATAAAGTCTCTCTTGAAAAAGCCAAATCTTGACCCAGAATATATATAAAACTATCGGCCTATATCGAATCTTCCATTCCTCTCAAATATTTTAGAAAAAGCTGTTGCGCAGCAACTCACTGCCTTCCTGATGACAAACAATGTATACGAAACGCTTCAGTCTGGTTTTAGACCCCATCATAGCACTGAGACTGCACTTGTGAAGGTGGTAAATGACCTTTTAATGGCGTCAGACCGAGGTTCTGCGTCTGTCCTCGTGCTCCTAGATCTTAGTGCTGCTTTTGATACCATTGATCACCACATTCTTTTGGAGAGATTGGAAACCCAAATTGGTCTACATGGACAAGTTCTGGCCTGTTTTAGGTCTTATCTGTCGGAAAGATATCAGTTTGTCTCTGTGAATGGTTTGTCCTCTGACAAATCAACTGTACATTTCGGTGTTCCTCAAGGTTCCGTTTTAGGACCACTATTGTTTTCACTATATATTTTACCTCTTGGGGATGTCATTCGAAAACATAATGTTAAATTTCACTGCTATGCGGATGACACACAGCTGTACATTTCAATGAAACATGGTGAAGCCCCAAAATTGCCTCTCTAGAAGCCTGTGTCTCAGACATAAGGAAGTGGATGACTGCAAACGTTCTACTCTTAAACTCGGACAAAACAGAGATGCTTGTTCTAGGTCCCAAGAAACAAAGAGATCTTCTGTTGAATCTGACAATTAATCTGGATGCTTGTACAGTCGTCTCAAATAAAACTGTGAAGGACCTTGGCGTTACTCTGGACCCTGATCTCTCTTTTGAAAAACATATCAAGACTGTTTCAAGGACAGATTTTTTCCATCTACATAACATTGCAAAAATCAGAAACTTTCTGTCCAAAAATGACGCAGAAAAATGTATCCATGCCTTTGTCGATTCTAGGTTGGACTACTGCAATGCTCTACTTTCCGGCTACCCGGATAAAGCACTAAATAAACTTCAGTTAGTGCTAAATACGGCTGCTAGAATCCTGACTAGAACCACATTTTTTTATCATATTACTCCAGTGCTAGCCTCCCTACACTGGCTTCCTGTTAAGGCAAGGGCTGATTTCAAGGTTTTACTGCTAACCTACAAAGCATTACATGGGCTTGCTCCTACCTATCTTTCCGATTTGGTCCTGCCGTACATACCTACACGTACGCTACGGTCACAAGACGCGGGCCTCCTAATTGTTCCTAGAATTTCTAAGCAAACAGCTGGAGGCAGGGCTTTCTCCTATAGAGCTCAATTTTTATGGAATAGTCTGCCTACCCATGTGAGAGATGCAGACTCAGTCTCAACCTTTAAGTCTTTACTGAAGACACATCTCTTCAGTTGGTCCTATGATTAAGTGTACTCTGGCCCAGGGGTGTGAAGGTGAACGGAAAGGCTGGAGCAACGAACCGCCCTTGGTGTCTCTGCCTGGCCGGTTTCCCCTCTTTCTACTGGGATTCTCTGCCTCTACCCCTATTACGGGGGCTGAGTCACTGGCTTACTGGTGTTCTTCCATGCCGTCCCTGGGAGGGGTGCGTCACTTGAGTGGGTTGAGTCACTGACGTGGTCTTCCTGTCTGGGTTGGCGCCCCCCCCCCCCCCTTGGGCTGTGCCGTGGCGGAGATCTTTGTGGGCTATACTCGGCCTTGTCCCGGGATGGTATGTTGGTGGTTGGAGATATCCCTCCAGTGGTGTGGAGGCTGTGCTTTGGCAAAGTGGGTGGGGTTATATCCTACCTGTTTGGCCCTGTCCGGGGGTTTCATCGGATGGGGCCACAGTGTCTCCTGACCCCTCCTGTCTCAGCCTCCAGTATTTATGCTGCAGTAGTTTATGTGTCGGGGGGCTAGGGTCAGTCTGTCACATCTGGAGTATTTCTCTTGTCTTTTCCGGTGTCCTGTGTGAATTTAAATATGCTCTCTCTAATTCTCTCTTTCTCTTTCTTTCTTTCTCTCTCTGGTAGGACCTGAGCATTAGGACCATGCCTCAGGACTACCTGGCTTGATGACTCCTTGCTGTCCCCAGTTCACCTGGCCGTGCTGCTGCTCCAGTTCCAACTGTTCTGCCTGCAGCTATGGAACCCTGACCTGTTCACCGGACGTGCTACCTGTCCCAGATCTGTTGTCCCAGACCTGCTGGAACCCTGACCTATTCACCGGACGTGCTACCTGTCCCAGACCTGCTGTTTTCAACTCTCTAGAGACAGCAGGAGCGGTAGAGATACTCTCAAAGATCGACTATGAAAAAGCCAACTGACACTTACTCTTGTGTTACTGACTTGTTGCACCCTCGACAACTACTATGATTATTATTATTTGACAATGCTGGTCATTTATGAACATTTGAACATCTAGGCCATGTGCTGTTATAATCTCCACCCGGCACAGCCAGAAGAGGACTGGCCACCCCTCATAGCCTGGTTCCTCTCTAGGTTTCATCCTAGGTTTTGGCCTTTCTAGGGAGTTTTTCTTAGCCACCGTGCTTCTACACCTGCATTGCTTGCTGTTTGGGGTTTTAGGCTGGGTTTCTGTACAGCACTTTGAGATATCAGCTGATGTAAGAAGGGCTATATAAATACATTTGATTTGATTTGATTTGAAGGATCGGCAGGATGGTCAGTTTTACGAGGGTATGTTTGGCAGCATGAGTGAAGGTTGCTTTGTTGCAAAATAGAAAGCCGATTCTAGATTTAATTTTGTATTGATGTTTAATGTGAGTCTGGAATGCTGAGCTATAGTCAATGAACAGCATTCTTACATAGGTATTCCTCTTGTCCAGATAGGATAGGGCAGTGTGCAGTGTTATGGCGATTGCGTTGTCTGTGGATCTATTGGGGTGGTAAGCAAATTGAAGTGGGTCTAGGGTGACAGGTAAGGTGGAGGTGATATGATCCTTGACTAGCCTCTCAAAGCACTTCATGATGACAGAAGTGAGTGCTACGAGGCGATAGTCTTCTTGGGTACAGGAACAATGGTGGCCATCTTGCAGCATGTGGGGACAGTAGACTGGGATAGGGAGAGATTGAATATGTTCGTAAACACACCAGCCAGCTGGTCTGCACATGCTCTGGGGACACGGCTAGGGATGCCGTCTGGGCCGGCAGCCTTGCGAGGGTTAACACGGAGAAGGAGAGGGAGAGCACACAGTCCTTGGTAGCGGGCCGCGTCGGTGGCACTGTATTATCCTCAAAGCGGGCAAAGAAGGTGTTTAGTTTGTCTAGACGCAAGACATTGGTGTCCGTGACGTGGCTAGTTTTCTTTTTGTAGTCCGTGATTGTCTGTAGACCCTGCCACATACGTCTCGTGCCTGCTACGCTGAATTGCGACTCCACTTTGTCTCTATACTGACATTTCGCTTGTTTGATTGCTTTGCGGAGGGAATAACTACAATGTTTGTATTCTGCCATAATCCCAGTCACTTTACCATGGTTAAATGAGGTGGTTCGCACTTTCAGTTTTGCGTGAATGCCACCATCTGTCCATGGTTTCTGGTTAGGGTAGGTTTTAATAGTCACAGTGGGTACAACATCTCCTATGCACTTCCTTATAAACATACTCATCGAATCAGGGTATACGTCGATATTATCCTTCTAGCTGGCATACTGTTATGATCAGAGAGAGGTATGCTAGGCCACAATTTAGGCCAGATTAAGAGATTGCACCTTTTCTTTTTTAGAGGAAATTAAACATAGAACTTGCATAGAACAGCATTATGAAATAAAGGTTATGAGAATAAGGAATAACCCATCTAGGTAAAAGTGTAAATCTGTCTTTAAGTCTTTTCCTATTGTATTTGTAAAGTAACGAGAGAGTTGTTCATGGTGGAGAAGAAATGTCTTACACCAGTTTGTTACTCACATCCATTTCTAAAACACAATGAGGAACTCATACCAGTACAGTCTCTGGTGTTAGTAGGCTAGAGCAGGTTCTAACAACATCAAGGGATAGGTACAGAGAAACAAGTCTATGAGTTACAGTACATGCTTAAGGTGTTGTATCTTTGATGAGGTTACTTAGGAACAAGCTGGTGCAAGACATTTCTAGGAAAAGACTAAGACAGATTTACACTTTTACCTGGATGGGTTCTTCCTTATTCTCATAACCTTTATTTCATTATTCTGTTCTATGCAAGTTCTATGTTTATTTTCCTCTAAAAAAGAATCTGGCCCAAGTTGTGGCCTAGCATATCTGTCTCCGATGACAACAGTATGCCAGCTGGAAGAATTTAGCATTGGGACATCAGCTTCATGTCTCCCTGTAACTCACCATCTAATGGCTCATGAGAATGTGACATCTCTATATTCATGGAAGCCCCATGTAGGTGAAGTTTCCTCAGGCTACTCCTCTAAATCCCAACTTCACACCAAAACCTGTCAGACTAATGTGGGAACATACTAACTCCCTCAGATTGACAGTTGAAGTTGAAACAACCAGTCTATTCTGTCAGGGATGTGACAGAGCCTGGGCTGTATTCATATTCCTATCAAGTTTCAATCCACTATCCATATAACATGTGTTTCTAGTATTTCTAACCCATGCTGTATGAAAAATACCTCAAATGGGATGTGCCACTGAAAGTCATTTATACAGACATTAGATGAGGGCAGTTCATTACAGCGGCAGATTGTCTCCATTTTCTGATACAGGGTCAATATGGCTGATTTGAGCAGAATCAACCGTCATGAAGAGGTGATGGTCAAAGTGCATCATCTTCTGGTGATTTATGAAGATGAGGTGAGGCAGAGCATGCTTTGTAAATTAGATTAATTTCCCCTTTTTGCTCCACAGGAAATATGTACCTGCTTTGTGGATGGCTACAGGGTAATGGAATAGAATTACAGAGTCATTTTGCTGCATAAAAACAATATTTAGTGCTGGGGATACTTTGAATATGACCTTAGAGATTCACATGAATCATTTTCGGTAGATTTGATTGATATCAAAAGCTGTCTAATGCTAATGTTATATTACAGGAAGAGTAGCACACATACATAGGATCACACACACCAGACAGATCCTGATTTCTTTTGGATATGATATTTTCCCAGCTGGCGGGTAATCATCTGAGTCGGTCTCTTCTGTCCCTGGACTGAGACTGATTTCTCTCTCCACTGGGGCTACTGCTAAGATTAGGAACTTGGACAACACAACACACACACAACAGACACACACACACACACACACACACACACACACACACACACACACACACACACACACACACACACACACACACACACACACACACACACACACACACACATCCCAGATGTCCCAGAATCCTTCATTGCCTGCAGCCCTGAACGAACCGATTACAGTCCTACACTCTATGATATGAGACAAAATTCAGCTTTCTCAACACGGTAAATTGCTTTCTCAGCAAGGGTGAGGATGTTACTGTAGTTTCCTTCACCAACATTGAGGATATCTGGGGAATGCTTTTCATTTATTATAAAAAATAAACAAAGTTTTTACATCTAAGCACTTTTTGATTTAGCCTTCATCAATTTTGCAGAAGTGTAACCGGAAAGGGCTTGTGCACGAAAATAAAGTTCCCATCTGTCTCCTGCTGCTCTATTTTCTTTCCCTTCCATTTATTCCCTTTCATAGTCACGTTGTGTCAGTCTCATACACTGCACCCTGTTTCTGGTCCTCCCAGTGTTCCATCCCACTGGCAACTATTACACTCTGCAATCACACACCCATTCAGCAGCCTCTTACTCTGCCTCTCTGCCTCTCACACAGGAATGATGTTCTTCTCTCTCTCCCCATCTCTCTCTCTGTCTGTCTCTCTATCACTCTCTCTGCCTCTTTCTGTCTACCTCTCACTCTCTGGGCTCCCCTTAGCAGTTCACTCACGTGGGCACTTCACAGAGCTGCTCCCGCCCTTCTCAACCCCTTGCCACTTTGAGGATGAGAGATAGCGAGAGACGAGGGGCTGTGATAATATCTCTTTTCTTTCTTTCAGTTCCCCGGAGCAGAGCTCTGACAGTGCACTGAAAGAGGATGGGAGGGTGTGTGTGTGTGTGTCTGTGTGTTTGGGATGGGGCAGTGGTACTGATTTGGCTGAAGGAACCCAGGCTAATGGATGGAGCCGGTGGGCTACTTCTTACACTCCTCTAACCTTCAACCTTTGTTCACTAATGCACCATCTACACAAAGCGTCCAGGATAATCACTGGGTCTGCCTGGGAGAAACTATGGGAGGCTTTTTATCAGCGTGTTGCAAGAGCAGACTTTGTTGGAGAAGCTACAGTATACTATATTCTTGCACGAATATTGAGCCTGTTTTTGTATTTATACTTGAGATATAATGTATCAAGGATGATCTATTATATTGACAAGATACTGGAATGTCTGCTCTAACAATGGGAGTACATTTCCTCAAAGGCTGAAGGCAGGCTGGAGGAGGGGGGAACAGGCGGGAATATTCTAGCCAATTAGAGGGAAGATCCACGTGAACAACAGGCACAACTACGATATAAACTATTTTTTCTCAAAGTTGCCAGGAAGCCACGTGCGTCCGCTTATATCAGTACATTCATAACAACCAAAACATTACGAAACGTCTATTTCACTTAGCAAATTACCAATTAAATTTAATGTTGACCAAATTCGACACTCTCATTGGCCTCCATACAAAACATCTCCACTTGGTCTCCTTCACACTTTATTCTCACACGGACAGATTTTGGGGGGCAGTGTCAGCCCTCTCGCTTCGCCTCTTCCTCTCTAGCTGTATTGGAAGAATATCATAAGAGAGTTCTGAACTCTGACCTAATGGCTGTTTAAAGTATGAAACAGTGCTAGGTACCACGGTTGTTGTGGGCAACTATAGACCTTCTCATCCTTTCAGGACTTGCCTGTCATGACTAGAGGTATAAGCTAACCTGGAGTCGATGTTTTCACTGGTCCATCACATCCTGGTCCGGCTGTGGACTTCCCAAGGTGTTCTCAAAACCCTTCAGTTTAGTTCTGTATGGGATGTGTTAGAGCAGTGGTTCCCAATCTTTTTATAGTCCCGTACCCCTTCAAACATTCCACGTCCAGCTGCATACCCCCTCTAGCACCAGGGTCAGCGCACTCTCATTATTATCTGACCCTGCTGGTCATCTATGAACGTTTGAACATCTTGGCCATGTTCTGTTATAATCTCCACCTGGCACAGCCAGAAGAGGACTGGCCAACCCTCAGAGCCTGGTTCCTCACTAGGTTTCTTCCTAGGTTCTGGCCTTTCTAGGGAGTTTTTCCTAGCCACCGTGCTTCTACATCTGCATTGCTTGCTGTTTGGGGTTTTACACATACAGACAGTTAGTGGAATTCCCGCTAAAGAGTAACGGTTAATGTGCTTGGATGTTAATTATTTGACTAGGCTACCTGTATTTGACATTATGTTGTTATTTTTCTGAACACTAGGTGGTTTAATTTTATTTATGACAGTGAAACGAGGCTACTCAGGCGAGAAAAAAACCTCACCCAAATGTACAGCCACGTTGGAAAATATAAAATGGACTGTTTGAAAATGTGTTAGAGGACATGGAAGCAAGCCTTCAAAGCAATTCTGTATCTTGTTCCATCTTACATTTTTATCTGCAGTTGTTAACATCATTGGACAGTGAGAGGGGAGTGGATAACTTCTGCATTGATAAATTGAAACAGGATGAGGATGCTGAGTAACATATTACCATAACTAACCATCATTGTTGATGAGAGCAAAGGGCAGGCATTTTTTACGTTTGTCTGTGCAAGGCAGGAGGAAAGCAAAGGAAGAACCAAACTAAATCACCAAAATAGGCCACTTTTCCAGATGTGGATCTTTGTGGAGGGCTTCTTTGCTTACCTTCCAAATGCACCTCTCTTCACCAACTGGCATTCTAACAGTTATCTGCTTTTAAGCAGATGAGATTAAAGTCTCTATTGTAAATATACAGAAGTCCTATCCCTTCTATAATATGCTTAAAGTGCATCACACCACAGTCAAGGGTTGCACAGCTGTGGATTGCAGAAAGCTCCATGTCTTATTGTTGCATACTAAATGTCCAAGTCCGCGAGTGGATACTCAAGGAGTCCCTTATTCTCCAGTAATCCCCTTAAGTGCTCCTAAGAAGCCATGTAAGAGGAATGTGCATGGCTGATCATAGCCCTGGAGGTCTTCAGGGGACCATAATGATAATGAAGCCTGTTCAGGATCACCACTCTTGGCGGATTGGATCATGAAATCCTGCCTGATTCCCAGAGGCTGTCTATCACGGCTCTGTTATGTTACTGCAGCTACTGGCAACACAGAGGAAGGATGTTTTCAGGACTACAGGGTGAAAGCCTCTTCACCGGCTACCACTCACTTCCTGGAGCGAGCAGAATCGATAGTGTTGGAAAATTTATAATGTGGGGGAAAAAAAGGGACAGGGTTTTTGCTGAGTGTGTTTTGTGTTTTTACAGTGTGTTTTGGTCCACCTATCTTCTTTTGAAGCGTGTGCACAGTCTGCTGTCTGAATTGTTGTTTAGTCCCGTGAGATAGCATATTGGAATTTTACAGCGTTACCTGACCTTACTTGGGGGGGTCCAGGAATAAACTGCCAACTTTGTTGACGAAGCCTGGCCTATTGAGGAGTGACGGACTCCATCCTAGCTGGAAGGGTGCTCTCATCTTATCTACGAACATAGACAGGGCTCTAACTCCCCTAGCTCCACAATGAAATAGGGTGCAGGCCAGGCAGCAGGCTGTTAGCCAGCCTGCCAGCTTAGTGGAGTCTGCCACTAGCACAGTCAGTGTAGTCAGCTCAGCTATCCCCATGAGACCGTGTCTGTGCCTCGACCTAGGTTGGGTAAAACTAAACATAGCGGTGTTCGCCTTAGCAATCTCACTGGAATAAAGACCTCCTCCATTCCTGCAATTATTGAAAGAGATCGTGATACCTCACATCTCAAAATAGGGCTACTTAATGTTAGATCCCTCACTTCAAAGGCAGTTATAGTCAATGAACTAATCACTGATCATAATCTTGATGTGATTGGCCTGACTGAAACATGGCTTAAGCCTGATTAATTTACTGTGTTAAATGAGGTCTCACCTCCTGGTTACACTAGTGACCATATCCCCTGCGCATCCCGCAAAGGCGGAGGTGTTGCTAACATTTACGATAGCAAATTTCAATTTACAAAAAACCCCAGACGTTTTCATCTTTTGAGCTTCTAGTCATGAAATCTATGCAGCCTACTCAATCACTTTTTATAGCTACTGTTTATAGGCCTCCTGGGCCATATACAGCGTTCCTCACTGAGTTCCCTGAATTCCAATCGAACCTTGTTGTCATAGCAGATAATATTCACATTTTTGGTGACTTTAATATTCACATGGAAAAGTCCACAGATCCACTCCAAAAGGCTTTCGGAGCCATCATCGACTCAGTGGGTTTTGTCCAACATGTCTCCGGACCTACTCACTGCCACAGTCATACTCTGGACCTAGTTTTGTCCCATGGAATAAATGTTGTGGATCTTAATGTTTTTCCTCAAAATCCTGGACTATCAGACCACCATTTTATTACGTTTGCAATCGCAACAAATAGTCTGCTCAGACCCCAACCAAGGAGCATCAAAAGTCGTGCTATAAATTCTCAGACAACCCAAAGATTCCTTGATGCCCTTCCAGACTCCCTCTGCCTACCCAAGGACATCAAAATCAGTTAACCACCTAACTGAGGAAATCAATTTAATCTTGCGCAATACCCTAGATGCAGTTGCACCCCTTTTCTTTGAGGAAAAGATCATGATCATTAGAAAGCAAACTACGGACTCCTCTTTAAATCTACGTATTCCTCCAAAGCTCAGTTGTCCTGAGTCTGCACAACTCTGCCAGGACCTAGGATCAAGGGAGATGCTCAAGTGTTTTAGTACTATATCTTGACACAATTATGAAAATAATCATGGCCTCTAAACCTTCAAGCTGCATACTGGACCCTATTCCAACTAAACTACTGAAAGAGCTGCTTCCTGTGCTTGGCACTCCTATGTTGAACATAATAAACGGCTCTCTATCCACCGGATGTGTACCAAACTCACTAAAAGTGGCAGTAATAAAGCTTCTCTTGAAAAAGCCAAACCTTGAACCAGAAAATATAAAAAACTATCAGCCTATATCGAATCTCCCATTCCTCTCAAAAAAAATTGAAAAAGCTCTTGCGCAGCAACTCACTGCCTTCCTGAAGACAAACAATGTATACGAAATGCTTCGGTCTGGTTTTAGACCCCATCATAGCACTGAGACTGCACTTGTGAAGATGGTAAATGACCTTTTAATGGCGTCAGACCGAGGCTCTGCAGCTGCTTTTGATACCATCGATCGCCACATTCTTTTGGAGAGATTGGAAACCCAAATTGGTCTACACGGACAAGTTCGGGCCTGGTTTAGATCTTATCTGTCGGAAGGATATCAGTTTGTCTCTGTGAATGGTTTGTCCTCTGACAAATCAACTGTAAATTTCGGTGTTCCTCAAGGTTCCGTTTTAAGACCACTATTGTTTTCACTATATATTTTACCTCTTGGGGATGTCATTCGAAAACATAATGGTAACTTTCACTGCTATGCGGATGACACACAGCTGTACATTTCAATAAAACATGGTGAAGCCCCAAAATTGCCCCCTCGCTGGAAGCCTGTGTTTCAGACATAAGGATGTGGATGGCTGCAAACTTTCTACTTTTAAACTCGGACAAAACGGAGATGCTTGTTCTAGGTCCCAAGAAACAAAGAGATCTTCTGTTGAATCTGACAATTACTCTTGATGGTTGTACAGTCGTCTCCAATAAAACTGTGAAGGACCTCGGTGTTACTCTGGACCCTGATCTCTCTTTTGACGAACATATCAAGACTGTTTCAAGGACAGCTTTTTTGCATTTACGTAACAAAAATCAGACATTTTCTGTCCAAAAATGATGCAGAAAAATTAATCCATGCTTTTGTTACTTCTAGGTTAGACTAATGCAATGCTCTATTTTTTCGCGACCTGGATAAAGCACTAAATAAACTTCCGTTAGTACTAAATACGGCTGCTAGAATCCTGACTAGAACCAAAAAATTTGATCATATTACTCCAGTGCTAGCCTCCCTACACTGGCTTCCTGTTAAGGCAAGGGCTGATTTCAAGGTTTTACTGCTAACCTACAAAGAATTATATGGGCTTGCTCCTACCTATCTTTCCGATTTGGTCCTGCCGTACATACCTACACGTATGCTACGGTCACAAGACGCAGGCCTCCTAATTGTCCCTAGAATATCTAAGCAAACAGCTGGAGGCAGGGCTTTCTCCTATAGAGCTCCATTTTTATGGAATGGTCTGCCTACCCATGTGAGAGACGCAGACTCGGTCTCAACGTTCAAGTCTTTACTGAAGACTCATCTCTTCAGTAGGTCCTATGATTGAGTGTAGTCTGGCCCAGGAGTGCGAAGGTGAACGGAAAGGCACTGGAGCAACGAACCGCCCTTGGTGTCTCTGCCTGGCCGGTTCTCCTCTCTCCACTGGGATTCTCTGCCTCTAACCCTATTACAGGGGCTGAGTCTTTGGCTTACTGGTGCTCTTCCATGCCGTCCCTAGGAGGGGTGCATCACTTGAGTGGGTTGAGTCACTGACGTGGTCTTCCTGTCTGGGTTGGCGCATCCCTCTTGGGTTGTGCCGTGGCGGAGATCTTTGTGTGCTATACTCGGCCTTGTCTCAGGATGGTAAGTTGGTGGTTGAAGATATCCCTCTAGTGGTGTGGGGGCTGTGCGTTGGCAAAGTGGGTGGGATTATATCCTGCCTGTTTGGCCCTGTCCGGGGGTATCATCGGATGGGGCCACAGTGTCTCCTGACCCCTCCTGTCTCAGCCTCCAGTATTTACGCTGCAGTAGTTTATGTGTTAGGTTCAGTCTGTTATATCTGGAGAATTTCTCCTGTCTTATCCAGTGTCCTGTGTGAATTTAAGTATGCTCTCTCTAATTCTCTCTTTCTCTCTTTCTTTCTTTCTCTCTCTCGGAGGACCTGAGCCCGAGGACCTGGCATGATGACTCCTTGTTGTCCCCAGTCCACCTGGCCGTGCTGCTGCTCCAGTTTCAACTGTTCTGCCTGCGGCTATGGAACCCTGACCTGTTCACTGTGATTACTATTATTTGACCATGCTGGTCATTTATGAAGATTTGAACATCTTGGCCATGTTGTGTTATAATCTCCACCCGGTACAGCCAGAAGAGGACTGGCCACCCCTCATAGCTTGGTTCCTCTCTAGGTTTCTTCCTAGGTTTTGGCCTTTCTAGGGAGTTTTTCCTAGCCACCGTGCTTCTACACCTGCATTGCTTGCTGTTTGGGGTTTTAGGCTGGGTTTCTGTACAGCACTTTGTGACATCAGCTGATGTAAGAAGGGCTATATAAATACATTTGATTTGAATTTGATTTTGAAATAATTGAGCCTTTGAAAGCCGTTGAGCAACTGATGAGCTTTATATCATCAGATATCAAGAGTTTGAGGAAAGAGCTAAATGTTTTTCAGGAAAAACTGAAGATAGTTTGCATACAATCCTTTTGTAAACCAGTGAAAGACATACAGTAAAAATCGTATCAGAATCAAATCTAATGTTATTTGTCACATGCGCCAAATACAACAGACATTACAGTGAAATGCTTACTTACAAACCCTTAACCAACAATACAGTTTTAATAAAAAAAAAAAAAAAAAAATATATATATATATATATATATATATATATATATATATATATATATATATACATACTGCTCAAAAAAATAAATGGAACACTTAAACAACACATCCTAGATCTGAATGAAAGAAATAATCTTATTAAATACTTTTTTCTTTACATAGTTGAATGTGCTGACAACAAAATCACACAAAAATAATCAATGGAAATCCAATTTATCAACCCATGGAGGTCTGGATTTGGAGTCACACTCAAAATTAAAGTGGAAAACCACACTACAGGCTGATCCAACTTTGATGTAATGTCCTTAAAACAAGTCAAAATGAGGCTCAGTAGTGTGTGTGGCCTCCACGTGCCTGTATGACCTCCCTACAACGCCTGGGCATGCTCCTGATGAGGTGGCGGATGGTCTCCTGAGGGATCTCCTCCCAGACCTGGACTAAAGCATCCGTCAACTCCTGGACAGTCTGTGGTGCAACGTGGCGTTGGTGGATGGAGCGAGACATGATTTCCCAGATGTGCTCAATTGGATTCAGGTCTGTGGAACGGGCGGGCCAGTCCATAGCATTAATGCCTTCCTCTTGCAGGAACTGCTGACACACTCCAGCCACATGAGGTCTAGCATTGTCTTGCATTAGGAGGAACCCAGAGCCAACCGCACCAGCATATGGTCTCACAAGGGGTCTGAGGATCTCATCTCGGTACCTAATGGCAGTCAGGCTACCTCTGGCGAGCACATGGAGGGCTGTGCGGCCCCCCAAAGAAATGCCACCCCACACCATGACTGACCCACCGCCAAACCGGTCATGCTGGAGGATGTTGCAGGCAGCAGAACGTTCTCCACGGCGTCTCCAGACTCTGTCACGTCTGTCACATGTGCTCAGTGTGAACCTGCTTTCATCTGTGAAGAGCACAGGGCGCCAGTGGCGAATTTGCCAATCTTGGTGTTCTCTGGCAAATGCCAAACGTCCTGCACGGAGTTGGGCTGTAAGCACAACCCCCACCTGTGGACGTCGGGCCCTCATACCACCCTCATGGAGTCTGTTTCTGACCGTTTGAGCAGACACATGCACATTTGTGGCCTGCTGGAGGTCATTTTGCAGGGCTCTGGCAGTGCTTCTCCTGCTCCTCCTTGCACAAAGGCGGAGGTAGCGATCCTGCTGCTGGGTTGTTGCCCTCCTACGGCCTCCTCCACGTCTCCTGATGTACTGGCCTGTCTCCTGGTAGCGCCTCCATGCTCTGGACACTACGCTGACAGACGCAGCAAACCTTCTTGCAACAGCTCGCATTGATGTGCCATCCTGGATGAGCTGCACTACCTGAGCCACTTGTGTGTGTTGTAGACTCCGTCTCATGCTCCCACTAGAGTGAAAGCACCGCCAGCATTCAAAAGTGACCAAAACATCAGCCAGGAAGCATAGGAACTGAGAAGTGGTCTGTGGTCCCCACCTGCAGAACCACTCCTTTATTGGGGGTGTCTTGCTAATTGCCTATAATTTCCACCTGTTGTCTATTCCATTTGCACAACATCATGTGAAATTTATTGTCAACCAGTGTTGCTTCCTAAGTGGACAGTTTGATTTCACAGAAGTGTGATTGACTTGGAGTTACATTGTGTTGTTTAAGTGTTCCCTTTATTTTTTGGAGCAATGTATATAAAACAAAACAAAAAATATGAAAAAATGTAAATATCAAATAACAATAGCGATGCTATATAATGTACAGGGGGTACCGGTACAGAGTCAATGTGCGGGGGCACCGGTTAGTCGAGGTAATTGAGGTAATATGTACATGTAGGTAGAGTTTTTAAAGTGACCATAAATAGATAATAACAGAGAGTAGCAGCAGCGTAAAAGAGGGGGGGGGGGGGGGGGGCAATGCAAATAGTCTGGGTAGTCATTTGATTAGATGTTTAGGAGTCTTATGGCTTGAGGGTAGAAGTTGTTTAGAAGCCTCTTGGACCTAGACTTGGCGCTCCGGTACCGTTTGCTTGCACAGTCTAATACTAGGGTGGCTGGAATCTTTGACAATTTTTGGGCCTACCTCTAACACCGCCTGGTATAGACGTCCTGGATGGCAGGAAGCTTGGCCCCAGTGATGTACTGGGCCGTACGTACTACCCTCTGTAGTGCCTTGCGGTCGGAGACCGAGCAGTTGCCATACCAGGCAGTGATGCAACCCGTCAGGATGCTCTTGATGGTGCAGCTGTAGAACCTTTTGAGGATTTGAGAACCCTTGCCAAATATTTTCAGTCTCCTGAGGGGGAATAGGTTTTGCCGTGCCCTCTTCATGACTGTTTTGGTGTGCTTGGACCATATTAGTTTGTTGGTGATGTAGACGCCAAGGAACTTGAAGCTCTCAACCTGCTCCACTACAGCCCCGTCGAAGAGAATGGGGGCGTTCTCTGTCCTCCTTTTCCTGTAGTCCACAATCATCTCCTTTGTCTTGATCACGTTGTGGGAGAGGTTGTTGTCCTTGCACCATACGGACAGGTCTCTGACCTCCTCCCTATAGGCTGTCTCGTCGTTGTCGGTGATCAGGCCTACCACTGTTGTGTCATCGGCAAACTTAATGATGGTGTTGGAGTCGTGCCTGGCCGTGCAGCCATGAGTGAACAGGGAGTACAGGAGGAGACTGAGCACGCACCCCTGAGTGGCCCCCGATTTGATGATCAGCGTGGTGGATGTGTTGTTACCTACCCTTACCACCTGGGGGCGGCCCGTCAGGAAGTCCAGGATCCAGTTGCAGAGGGAGGTGTTTAGTCCCAAGATCCTTAGCTAAGTGATGAGCTTTGAGTGCACTATAGTGTTGAACGCTGAGCTGTAGTCAATGAATAGCATTCTCACATACTGAAGGTGTTCCTTTTGTCTAGCTGTGAAAGGGCAGTGTGAAGTGCAATAGAGATTACATAATCTGTGGATCTGTTGGGGCGGTATGCAAATTGGAGTGGGTCTAGGTTTTCTGCGAAAATGGTGTTGATGTGAGCCATGACCAACCTTTCAAAGCACTTCATGGCTACAGACGTGAGTGCTACGGGTTGGCTATCATTTAGGCAGGTTACCTTAGGGTTCTTGGGCACAGGGATTATGGTGGTCTGCTTGAAACATATTGGTATTACAGACTCAGACAAGGAGAGTTTGAAAATGTCAGTGAAGACACTTGCCAGTTGGTGCTCAGAGTACACGTCCTCGTTTTCCTGTTTGCTTATGGCGGAATACAGCTCATTGAGTGCGGTCTTAGTGCCAGCATCGGTCTGTGGTGGTATGTAGACAGCTGCAATAAATACAGATGAAAACTCTCTAGGTAGATAGTATGGTCTACAGCTTATCATGAGATACTCTACCTCAGGTGAGCAAAACCTCGAGACTTCTTTAGATATCATGCACCAGCTGTTGTTTACAAATATACATAGACCGACACCCCTTGTCTTACCAGAGTCTGCTGTTCTATCCTGCCGATACTGTGTATAACCCGTCAGCTTTATGTTATTCATGTCATAATTCAGCCATGACTCGGTGAACCATAAGATATTACAGTTTTAAAGTCCCGTTGGTAGGTTATATGTGCTTTTAGTTCGTTACATTTTTTTATCCAGTGATTGTACGTTGGCCAATAGGACCAATGGCAAAGGCAGATTAGCCACTGGTCGGCGGATCCTCACAAGGCGCCCTGATTTCCTTCCACAATACCTCTTCCGTCTCTTTCTCCTGCAAATGACAGGGAGGAGGGCCTGTTTGGGTGTCTGGAGTAAATCCCTCTCATCCGACTCATTAAAGAAGAATTCTTAGTCCAATTCAAGGTGAGTAATTGCTGTTCTGATATCCAGAAGCTCTTTTCGGTCATATGAGACGGTAGCAGCAATATTATGTACAATATAAGTTACAAACAATGCAATAAAGCTAACAAAATAACACGGTTGAGCCAATAAAACAGCAGCCATCCTCTCCAGCGTCATTACATCACAGTGCACCATCAAAACTGCAACAGATGTTCACTTATCAAGTAAATAGAAATGTGTTTGTGGACACAAACAAGCCAGCATATGTTGGTCTCAGAATTGGAGCAATAACCATTTAAAACAAATGGAAGGAGTTTGGTACTGTAAACTCCATGTTAAACTGTGGTGAAGGGACAATCTATCTTTGTCAGCTTTTCTCTGCAGCCACACTCAGCACAACACCAACTGGGGCAAAAAATAACAGAGGGAGAAAAAAGGACAAAATGAGTCTGAGACTTGTCAGTATTGCCTGTACCTGTAATTTGTCAAAATGTTTCTCTCACAGCCAATTACTACTTTGTAATTCACAATGTGAACAAGAAGGACTCAATGTGTTTGTGTACTTCCTAATTATAGATTTGTCCTCAGAATGGGATATGTCATAATAAAGAATCTATGGCAATCCCACTGGGCACACACTGGTTGAATCAACGTTGTTTCAATGTAATTTGTCAACGTATTATGGCGTGGAATCAATGTATTTGAAAAAAGTAATCAACCAGTACATCATCTAATTTCAACCAGCTTCGTAAACATTGAAATTATGGGTCAAACGTTGACTTAAATACATTGACTAACCTCACTAACAGGTTGTTAAATACATTTCATTTCAACATAATCTTCATAAACTACACTGAACAAAAATATAAAAGCAACATGTAAAGTGTTGGTCCCATGTTTCATGAGCTGAAATAAAAGATTCCAGAAAATGTCCATACGCACAAAAAGCTTATTTCCAGATTTTTTTGTGCACACATTTGTTTACATCCCTGTTAGTGAGCATTTCTCCTTTGCCAAGATAATCCCTCCACCTGACAGGTGTGGCATATCAAGAAGCTGATTAAACAGCATGATCATTACACAGGTGCACCTTGTGTTGGGGACAATTAAAAGGCCACTGTAAAATGTGCAGTCACACCAGATACTGACTGGTTTTCTGATCCATTCTTAGTTTTTTTAAGGTATCTGTGACCAACAGATGCATATCTGTATTCTCAGTCATGTGAAATCAATAGATTAGGGGCTAATTAATTCAATTAAATTGACTGATTTCCTTATATGAACTGTGACTCAGTAAAATCTTAGCATTTTTGTTCAGTGTACATGTATATTTAACTTTGCAAGTCACTTAAGAACACATTCTTATTTACAATAACAGCCTAGGAACAGTGGGTTAACTGCCATGTTCAGAACAACAGATTTTACCTTGGCAGCTCAGGGATTCAACCTAGCAACCTTTCGGTTACTGGCCCAACGCTCTAACCACTAGGCTACCTGCCGCATATGTTGAAATTGCATTGAAAATTCCATGTAGACACGTTACAAATATTTGTTTAAATATTTTTTCAATCTCATCCAATATTCAATATATATTTTATATTCAAAGGTAAATGTTTTCTATTAAAATCATGAATTTGGCTTCCTATTTTTAGGGCAAATAACTACTTCTAAACTTCCAAAGATCCAATCAACCCTGGATGAATGACAGTATACCTAGCTTCACATTGAAATGATGGTGTCCTTTGTTTGGCAAATCAGATGTCAATGAAACTGACATAAACCCAACCTCACTCTGAATTTACTTTCACATACAGCTTGTATAAGAAAAGTTAGAGTTACTTTCAACTGTTCAATGTTATTTAGATAGTCTACGCAAATGAATATGAAAGCTGATCAATACCTAAATGTGTTGACATGATAGCTCAGCTGAAACGAACACAGCTTATTTCCAACGATAAGCAGGTTACATAAAGGTATTGTAGGCATTTGGATGGAAGCCTTGTTCTCACTGAAGTGTATTACTCCCTCATGTACCAGTAGGAGTCACTGTTCAGGCAGAAATAGCTGAACTGTAGCTTCACATTATATTTCAATACATCTCTTCATTTTTGGTTGATATCATGACGTTGAAACAAGCCTCTGGTTCAAATCCAGGCTGTATCACATCCGGCTCTGATTGGGAGTCCCATAGGGCAGTGCACAATTGGCCCAGTGTCGTCCGGGGTAGGCGGTCATTGTAAATAAGAATTTGTTCTTAACTGACTTCCCTAGTTAAATAACTGTTAAATAAATAAACATTTTATGTTTCCATGTGGAATTTTGTACTCATTTTCAATGTACACATAGTTCTGATGATTATGTGTCGAAATAAGATTGATGTAACAACCTGTTAGTCAGGTTAAGTCTATATATATTTATATATTTTACCTTTATTTAACTATGCAAGTCAGTTAAAAACAAATTCTTATTTACAATGACGGCCTACCCTGGCCAAACCCAGACGACGCTTGGCCGATTGGGCGCTGCCCAATCACAGCCGGATGTGATACAGCCTGGATTCAAACCAGGGACTGTGGTGACACCTCTTGCACTGAAATGCAATGCTTTAGACCATGTTAACAACACTGGTTGAAATGAGATGAAAACAGTACTGGTTGATTACTTTTTTCAAATCCAATGTATTTCCCATGTTGATTCCATGTCACAATACGTTGACAAATTACATTAAAAACAACATTGATTCAACCAGTGTGTGCCCAAGGGGATGTGTCAATGCTCATAAAAATCCTCCAGGCATATTTGTTCTCAGTTTTAAGGAATGGGCCCCAGAAATTGATTATTCAATATAAAAGCATATGAAATTTCAACTTTACAGGCATTAAAACTATTACAGTTATTCTTTTGAGAGGCCATCATAAATGCATGAAAAATAGCCATCTCAGAGAAATACAAGTCCGAAAAAATGACAGCATTCAGTGCCTTGATTTACAATTTTACATCAGAAATAAGCAATCGGAAGGGAATACATACTCACCCATTTGTCCACATATCTACCTTCCTTATCCAACAACACACAGACAAACCGCTAGAAGCAATGTAATATCTTAGCCTATCTTGTTCCTGTCATTTCAATCTAGTTGCTACAAGACGCTGTCCTATCTGCTTCCAAACAACAATCCTCTTTCAAACACATTTGAATATCTGCAAGAAAAAAGAATGGAAAATGTTAATAGGTACAAAATAGTGATTTTCTAAAGCATGCAGAAAGAAAGACCTGTCGGGTATGAAGGAAGAGCAGATGTAGCTGATGACTCAGCCATCTTTATACTGACAAGTGTAAAATACTTAAAACATAAAAAAACATCAACATTAAACAAAATTCAAAATCCATGGGCTCCGGAGTCTGTTGTCTTGGATCCAATGACAGCTTATACCGTAGGTATGGTTTTCACACTGCTCTCCTTGTCCAATTACTGTAGGTGCACATCCTCACCACAAGGCCGTACAGCCATCCAGGCAGCCTGAAACAGTACCAGTTAAAAGTTTGGACACACCTACTCATTCCAGGGTGTTTCTTGATTTTTACTATTTTCTACAATGTAGAATAATAGTGAATACATCAAAACTATCAAATAACACATATGGAATCATGTAGTAACCAAAAAACAAGTGTTAAACAAATATATATATTGTATATTTGAGATTCTTCAAAGTAGCCACCCTTTGCCTTGATGACAGTTTTGCACACTCTTGGCATTCTCTCAACCAGCTTCATGAGGTAGTCACCTGGAATGGATTTCAATTAACAGGTGTGCCTTGTTAAAAGTTAATTTGTGGAATTTCTTTCCTTCTTAATACATTTGAGCCAATCAGTTGTGTTGTGACAAGGTAGGGGTGGTACAGTATACAGAAGATAGCCCTATTTGGTAAAAGACCAAGTCCATATTATGGCAAGAACAGCTCAAATTAGCAAAGAGAAATGACAGTCCATCGTTACTCTAAGATATGAAGGTCATTCAATCTTGAAAATTTCAAGAACTTTGAAAGTTTTTTCAAGTTCAGTCACAAAAACCATCAAATGCTTTGATGAAACTGGCTCTCATGAAGACTGTCACAGGAAAGGAAGAAGCAGAGTTACCTCTGCTGAAGAGGATACGTTCATTAGAGTTAACTGCACCTCAGATTGCAACCCAAATAAATGCTTCACAGAGTTCAAGTAACAGACACATCTCAACATAAACTATTCAGAGGAGACTGCGTGAATCAGGCCTTCATGGTCGAATTGCTGCAAAGAAACCACTACTAAAGGACAGCAATATGAAGAAGAGACTTGCTTGGGCTAAGAAACATGAGCAATTGAGATTAGACCAAAGGAAATCTGTCCTTCGGTCTGATGAGTCAAAATGTGTGATTTTTGGTTCCAACCTCCATGTCTTTGTGAGACACAGAGTAGGTGAATGGATGATCTCCGCATGTGTGGTTCCCACCGTGAAGCTTGGAGGAGGAGGTGTGATGGTGTGGGAGTGCTTTGCTGGTGACACAGTCTGTGATTTATTTAGAATTCAAGGCTCTCTTAACCAGCATGGCTACCACAGCATTCTGCAGTGATACGCCATCCCATCTGGTTTGTTCTTAGTGGGACTATCATTTGTTTTTCAACAGGACAATGACCCAACTCACCTTCAGGTTGTGTAAGGGCTATTTGACCAAGAAGGAAAGTGATGGAGAGCTGCATCAGATGACCTGGCCTCTACAATAACCCAACCTTAACCCAATTGAGATGGTTTGGGATGAGTTGGACCGCAGAGTGAAGGAAAAGCAGCCAACAAGTGCTCAGCATATGTGGGAACTCCTTCAAGACTGTATGAATCTTGAATCCTAAATGAATCGTGAATAATGAGTGAGAAAAACTCTCAAAAGACACTCAAATATTGTACTCCCACTCATCATTATTCACTACAAAGTGCAGTAATGTCTAAACGGTTCACCCGATATGGAAGAAAATATCCTCAAATTAAAGCTGACAGTCTGCACTTTAACCTCATAGTCATTGTATCATTTCACATCCACAGTGCTGGAGTACAGAGCCAAATCAATAAAACATGTGTCACTGTCTGAATACTTTTGGAGCTCACTGTAGATTCAGACTCTTGACCTCTCCCCTCTCTTTGTCTCACCCTCTCTTTTCACACTGTATCCATGCCAACAACAGGATGAGTTGAACCAATAAACAAGGCATTCATAACAGTGCATCTCTGATAAGTGGCAGTCCATTTCCTTTCACATTAGGGCCAAACAGAAAACATTTTCCGCCTCTCATCGCGCACAAAAGCATGCCCATCTTTAATCTGGCCCAGCAACGAAATCAATTATGCATGCAAGCTGAGCCTGTCTTTCGGACTCAAGTACATTAGAGCATCATCACTGGAGCGGTGACGCCTTCAGTTTGGATGTGATGGATGTATATCTTTATCTTGCGTCTCCCTTGCGCCCATCAGTCCGCAATCTCAGGAACCACAGCTGGGTTCATCGGTGCTGAATCTGAACAAAAACAAACTTTAGCGCAGTGAGTTGATGAGATCATGTTGCCTTTGCATGTCTCTCCATCTCTCTGTTTGCAAGGTGTCATGCTGCCTTGGAGAGAGGCACTTTTTACTTATCCAACTGGTGATTTGGGTAGACAGCCGTACAGTAATTTGTGAGGATGTGCGGAAGAGGGTAATTAGATCAGTGAGATAGTAGATGTTCCCCTGCAGCTCTCAGTTTTCAAGCATTACCTCCAAATGACGTCACATATTCCCTTACGCAACAGTAATTTGTTGACCACTTATTAAAGTAGGCCTATCTTATGTTGTGTTGACTTATTCAACATTACGGTGATTACTTTTTTATGTTCATTTGGAAGGACATACAAAGTTCAAATGTATTCTTGTAAATAGGGCACTGTAATAGGGTACAGTTGCAGCCTTGTGGTTGTGAGGCCAATGTAACAATGCAAAGACTATGCTACGATGTTCATTAGCGGGGAAGTCCTCTAAGGTTCTAAGAAATCTGCTTGAGCTGGCAAATATGGAAATGAACAGACCAAGACCAAGTAAAGAGTAATTTATTTTCTCTTTACATACAAGGAAGTGTTTACTGTAGGTGCGCTCAGTTAGCTTGAACATTTGCTATGTTGTGGTACGGTTTACTGAACGACACGTTTCCCCCAAAATGTTCTTAAACGGACTTTGAGGTACGTTTGCTCCCCTTTGGTGGGTGTGGCTTGAAGTAATAAGTGACATATTAAAGGGAAGTGGCTGACAGCGTGCTGACAGCATTCCACAGCCCAACCCCTCCCCGTTTTCAACTGGCCGTTCAGTACAGCACTATTTCTGTTCAATTTAACTTTCCAAAACGTAAAAACGTACTGAACGCAGCCCTGGTGTCCACTCCATGGAGCTCCTTCCTCTGGACGGCCACACCCAAATCCTTATCAGCAAATGAGAGGAGCCCAGTAATTAGACAGCCTTCAATTGGTTGCAAATAGCATGCAATGGAAAGCAATGCAGACAGGCTTTGTCACACTGTTGTCTTAACACTCTGGCGGGAGAGGTTCCCTCTGATGCTTTGAAAGTTTGAATGCTCAGTGCACCACAACATCAGGTTCTGGTTATACCTATTTCCTTTACAGGAAGAAGTGCTGTAAAGCGGTTTGTTGGATTACTGCCACGGTAAGATGGAATTCCTTTTGTGCCGTCAACACTTTATATTTGACATCTGAGTGATTGTCTGGCAGACAGAAGGGGCCTTCTTTCTCCTTACTCTAAAGCTAATGCACTTTCAATTCATTACTGTCCAACTTTTATGAAGTTACTCTTCAGTGAAGTGCCCTCACAGTAAATCAAAGATATATTGCTAAAAGACAAATGAACAATGAACTACCCTATTGGAAAATAAGAGATTTGATCAAGAGGAATGAAGTCAGAGGTGACCATTCTCTGCTCATCTCTTTCTCCTCTTTAATCAGCAGAGATCCTCTCATGTTGAGGTTTTGTCAGGCTGCTGTCAGCCATAGTTTTCAGCTGGCTGTATAAATAGTATTTAAACGTATCTATTTTTGTTAGTAATCCTGTTTTACTTATTACTGATTGAGGCAGCAGGTCTATTAAATTAACAGAATACTTAAAGCTGAAATCGGCATAAGGGAAACAGTGCCACTGTTCGCCCGAGCACTTTTTGTTTTTGTTTTGTTAATGGAACTGAGGAGCATCCAGCATCGTGGTAAATGTGTGCAATGATGTCAGAAGGAAAAAAAAACAGTGTTCATTGTTTGAAGTAACTTCTCTGTCGTTGCAATATCGCAAATGAACATGGCAGTTTCACCATTAGGGATTCCTGCTTTAAAATAACCTAATTAAATCATTTTAATTAGAATCCATTCTAATTAATATTACACTTTCATAGCATGATTGCGTCGCATTTCATCGCATTTGTCAAGACTAGATATGTGTTCCTCTGCAGCTATGCATTTCATCTCAGCAGGTTTTTTTTTATATACTTATGAAAGTAGCACGTTTTCAGTCAACTTTTTGTCTGTAAACTCAACAACAACAAAAATATTTTTCTGCTTTAAATTTTTTTTTTAACCAAATGCCTATGGATTTATTGTATCATGCAACAGTCTGCAACTGTAATGATGAAGAGTTTATTTCACTCATCATCCAGACACAGAAATAAATATGAAAAATGCTTCAACACTATTGATGGTTTGTAGAATAATCATGACAAATTTCTAGATGAAGCATTACTGTACAGTTTGATAATCTTATCTATTATTGTAAGCGGCTAATTGCATTTCTTCAGATGGTTCATTGCTAGTCAAGTTAATGCTTCCTGTCTGACAGTGTACATTTTAGAGAGGAAGCATTAACTTGATTTACATTGTACAAACAACCCCCCCCACCACCCACCCAAATCATCCTCTCTCCATCTTAGGTAGAGATGTGGCAGATACTCTCCCCGATGCCCCATTTCTGAAAACCGTATGTTTCATTGGTGTTAATGTCCTCATTCCGGCATAATCGATATCCATCAACTTAATGTAGGGCTATGCGATGTACACACAGCTGGTAATTTATATTTTTGTCATTTAGCAGACACTCCTATCCAGAGTGACTTACAGTAGTGAGTGCATATTTTTTTGTACTGGTCCCCCGTGGGAATCGTATCGAACCCACAACCCTGGTGTTGCAAGCACCATGCTCTACCAACTAAGCCACACGGGACCCAAGAGTCATGACCCAAATACTGTGTAAATAGAAAAATAAGTAATTGATTGCGTAAACAAAACATCAAACATGAATCTCCTTAGCACAGCATTCCCCAAGAGATAATTAGACCCTCCAGCTGATCTGTTCAATTGCATTTAGCTTTCTTCTCTTTTTCCGCACATATTTATGACAGGTCGGTGTGTGTATATATCACATTTATCTGCATTTAAGATACTTTTTTTATTTTCTACTTGGCAAGCTACACATCATAGTGTGCAGGTTTTGAAATGGTGTTTGGTCTATTTTTATTTATTTTTTTATCAGGGGAGATTATATGATATAAATCTCCTGCTGTGCTCACCAGCGTTACAGCCTGTCCTATGTACTCCAGCTGTGCCATAAATAGGCAGAAACCTGTGACACATTTAATTAAATTCATTGCTCAAGGCTGTCAGCGGTTCTGCCTGGCCGTCTCACTGGTCCTAATGGATGTTTTGTGGTCCATAATGACTGTTTGGCAGGTCCACACTGTTGGCTCAGCTTACTAGACTACTGATGCGCCGTCACCTAGCCTTAAAGGCCAACTCCGACACTTTTCAACCTCATATTCATTATCTCCAGCACCAAACCAGTGTCTGTGAAAATGACGCTATCTGTGAAAAATACTTCTGTGACATCACACGTTAGGATTAAAAGTAAGAAAAACCAGTGCTTTTTCAAAACCTGCAATGAGTTTATAGCCAGAGGGATGGTATTTCCTTGCTCCCCATGTCACCGTTATTCTCAGTGTTTGAAAACCACTGTTTTTAAAATGTAACTTTTGATGTCATTGGGTAGAACTTTTTAAAATGTTTTATACCAAAATTAAAAATGTGCAGTTTTCACATGTAGACACTGGTTATCATGAATATGAGGTTGAAAAGTGGCCCTTTAAGGTATAAGCTGTAAAATGCAAGGATCCAAACCTACCCAAGAGGAGACAAGCACCATTCCGCAGGGTTTCTTCCATCATATGTGAATTATTGACTTGGTTCCTTCAGAGGCCATAAAGCATTGCAATCGACTGCTCAGCAGGAGGCACCATCAATAGATTTCATCTAGCAATCTCAACCAGTCAATTCTTTGTTTAATACATTTAATACATAGGTTTAATACATTAGTGTTGGTATCTACCCTATACACTCTACAAGAAGCAAAATCTCTTATCATCCCTAATATTAGTTAAATTATGTTGCTTGATTGTGAATGCTAAGCCACAGACTAATTTACCAGCCCTAGGATCCTAGGCTCTGACCAGTGCTTGTGTGCTTAAAGCAATGTAGCGATGTCTCTGTCACTCAGCATAGGGGCGCCACAGGGTTGCGTGCCCCCCCACCCCACTCACTCTATGCGTCTGTCAAGCTACTCAAATTTGCAGGTGACACCACCCTGATTTGCCTTATCTCCAACGATGATGAGTCTATGTACTGGAGAGAAGTTGGCCGAATGGTTTCCTAGTGCAGTCACAGTAGTATAATATATGCTTTCATCCAAGGCAACTTAGTCAGGCATGCATACATTTTATGTATGGGTGGTCCCAGGAATTAAACCCACTATCCTGGCATTGCAAGTGCCATGCTCTACCAACTGAGCTACAGAGGACCAGCTCAATAACCTGGAGCTGAACATTATCAAAACTGTGCAGATGGTGATTGTCTTCAGGAAGCATATTGATACATGTTTGATTGTGTATGTAATATTTGCTATTTAATTTTGTTTTTAAATTGTGTATAATTTTCTTTTCTGCAATGTTGCAAATGAGACCTAGATCTCAATGCCTTTTTTCCCTGGTTAAATAATAATAAATTAAAATAATCTATGGCTCAGCTGAAAGTATGGTTGAATCATTCAGATTCCTGGGGACCATCATCTCCCTCAAGTAGGAGGACAACATTACAGCAGTCACAAAGGCACACCAGATGATGTACTTCTTGCACAGCTGAAGAAATTCAGACTCTCCCAGATGATACTGATCTGGTTCTACAAAGCCATCCTTGAGTCCATTCTCACCTCTTCGATCAATGTTTGGGAATGCGTGTGCCTGGTCCAAGGGCAAACTGCAACGGATTGTCCGGTCTGCTGAGAGGGTCATCGGTTGCACCTGCACTCCATCGAGGTCCTGCCCTTCAGGAAAAGGAAGCTTGCAGGAAAGATCCTCGCCGACCTCGTTCACTCCGAGCCCTCCCTCTTCAGAAGACTCCCCTCTGGCAAACGTTTCAGGTCAATCACAACGAAAACCTCCCGCCACCTTAACAGCTTTTCCCCCGCGCCGTGAACCTTACTAACCGACCATCTGGTCCACTTTGATCTTCCCACTTATAGGCTTTTCACTATTCACGCACGGACTATGCACCATGCACTTTCATCCTGGACTGCACATTGCTCTCTGCACTGCCTTTTGCGCTATGCCACGGACTGACTCTAACATATACACTACACCTGTGTTTCCCAACCCTGGTCCTCCAGTACCCTCAACAGTACACATTTTATTGTAACCCTGGACATGCACACATGATTCAACTTGTCAACTAATCATCAAGCCCTCAATGAGTTGAATGAAGTGTGTTTGTACAGGGCTACAACGAACATTTGTACTGGAGGACCAGGGTTTGGAAACACTGCAGTACATGGCCAACAGTATGTGGACACCTGCTCGTAAAACATCTCATTTCAAAATAATGGACATTAATAGGGAGTTGCTACCCTCTGCTGCTATAACGTCCTCCATTCTTCAGGGACGGCTTTCCACTAGATGTTGGAACATTGCGGGGACTTGCTTCCATTCAGCCACAAGAGCATTAGTGAGGTTGGGCACTGATGTTGGCCAATTAGGCCTGGTTCGCAGTCAGCATTCGATGGGGTTGAGGTCAGGGCTCTGTGCAGGCCAGTAATGTTCTTCCACACCGATCTCGACAAACCATTTCTGTATAGACCTTGCTTTTTGCATGGGGGCAATGTCATGCTGAAACAGGAAAGAGCCTTGCCACAATGTTGGAAGAGCAGAATAGTCTAGAATGTCATTGTATGCTGTAGCATTAAGATTCCCTTCACTGGAACTAAGAGGCCTAGCCCGAACCATGAAAAACAGCCCCAGACCATTATTTCTCATCCACCAAATTTTGCAGTTGGCACTATGCATACGGGCTGGTAGCGTTCTCCTGGCATTCACCAAACCCAGATTAGTCCGGACTGCCAAATGGTGAAACGTGATACTTCACTCCAGAGAACACATTTCCACTGCACACGAGTCCAATGGCGGCGAGCTTTACATCACTCCTGCCGACGCTTGGCATTGCACAAGGTGTTCTTAAGCTTGTGTGCAGCTGCTCGGCCATGGAAACCCATTTCAATAAGCTCCTGATAAACAGCTCTTGTGCTAACGTTGCTACGAGGCAGTTTGGAACTTGGTATTGAATGTTGCAACCGAGGACAGATGATTTTATGTGCTATGCGCTTCAGACCTCGGCGGTCCCATTCTGTGAGCTTGTGTGGCCTACCACTTTGTGACTGAGCCGTTGTTGCTCCTGGATGTTACCGCTTCACAATAACAGCACTTACAGTTGACAAGGACAGCTCTAGCAGGGCAAGAATGTGAAGAACTGACTTGTTGGAAAGGTGGCGTCCTATGACGGTGCTAAGTTGAAAGTCACTGAGCTCTTCAGTAATGCCATTCTACTACCAATGTTTGTCTTTGGAGTTTGCATAGGCTCTGTGTTTGATTTTATACACCTGTCAATGGGTGTGGCTGAAAGGGCTTGATCTACTAATTTGAAGCTGGGTCCACATGCGTGTGTATGTATGTGTATATGTATATATGTGTGTGTATGTATGTGTGTATGTATGTATGTATGTATGTGTATATATATATATATATATACCCCATTGCACATCATCCTGTTAAATTGTTTCTTAGTTTTTATATACAGTTGAAGTCGGATGTTTACGTACACCTTAGCCAAATACATTTAAACTCAGTTTTTCACAATTCCTGACATTTAATCCTAGTAAAAATCCCGTCTTTGGTCAGTTAGGATCACCACTTCATTTTAAGAATGTGAAATGTCAGAATAATAGTAGAGAGAATTATTTATTTCAGATTTTATTTCTTTCATCACATTCCCAGTGGGTCAGAAGTTTACATACACTCAATTAGTATATGGTAGCACTGCCTCTTAAATTGTTGAACTTGGGTCAAATGTTTCGGGTAGCCTTCCACAAGCTTCCCACAATAAGTTGGGTGAATTTTGGCCCATTCCTCCTGACAGAGCTGGTGTAACTGAGTCAGGTTGTAGGCCTCCTTGCTCGCACACGCTTTTTCAGTTCTGCCCACAAATCTTCTATAGGATTGAGGTCAGGGCTTTGTGATGGCCACTCCAATACCTTGACTTTGTTGTCCTTAAGCTGTTTTGCTACATCTTTGGAAGTATGCTTGGGGTCATTGTCCATTTGGAAGACCCATTTGCGACCAAGCTTTAACTTCCTGACTGATGTCTTGAGATGTTGCTTCAATATATCCACATAATTTTCCTCCCTCATGATGCCGTCTATTTTCTGAAGTGCACCAGTCCCTCCTGCAGCAAAGCACCGCCACAACATGATGCTGCCACCCCCGTGTGTCACGGTTGGGATGGTATTCTTTGGCTTGCAAGCATCCCCCTTTTTCCTCCAACATAACGATGGTCATTATGGCCAAACAGTTCTATTTTTGATTCATCAGACCAGAGGATATTTCTCCAAAAAGTACAATCTTTGTCCCCATGTGCAGTTGCAAACTGTAGTCTGGCTTTTTGTATGGCTGTTTTGGAGCAGTGGCTTCTTCCTTGCTGAGCGGCCTTTCAGGTTATGTCGATTTATAAGACTTGTTTTACTGTGGATATAGATACTTTTGTACCTGTTTCCTCCAGCATCTTCACAAGGTCCTTTGCTGCTGTTCTGGGATTGATTTGCACTTTTCGCACCAAGGTACGTTCATCTCTAGGAGACAGAACGCATCTCCTTCCTGAGCGGTATGACGGCTGCATGGTCCCATGGTGTTTATACTTGCATACTATTGTTTGTACAGATGAACGTGGTACCTTCAGGTGTTTGGAAATTGCTCCCAAGGATGAACCAGACTTGTGGAGGTCTTCAATATTTTTTTTTAGGTCTTGGCTGATTTCTTTTCCCATGATATCAAGCAAAGAGGCATGGAGTTTGAAGGTAGGCCTTTAAATACTTCCACAGGTACACCTCCAATTGACTCAAATGATGTCAATTAGCTTATCAGAAGCTTCTAAAGCCATGACATAATTTTCTGGAATTGTCCAAGCTGTTTAAAGGCACAGTCAACTTAGTGTATGTAAACTTCTGACCCACTGGAATTGTGATACAGTGAATTATAAGTGAAATAATCTGTCTGTAAACAATTGTTGGAAATATTACTTGTGTCATGCACACAGTCCTAACCGACTTGCCAAAACTATAGTTTGTTAACAGGAAATTTGTGGAGTGGTTGAAAAACACGTTTTAATGACTCCAACCTAAGTGGATGTAAACTTCCAACTTCAACTGTATATTAGTTACAATGTAGCTTAAAGTGTTTAAAGTATAGTCTGTAGTTTTTAGCTTCAGTGCCTATAGTGTGAATAAATGTGATTCTGACCCCTGAATGAAGGAGACTATTGACTGTAGTAGTCTCTCTCGCGTTTCAGCATTAGGACCCTAATCTAGTCACTATTCTATTATGTCTGGTAAGGTGGTGTAACCAGCTGTTTCTATCTCCCAGGTTTATGAAGGAAGGGCCTATAAGGACAGTTGCACAGTGCCAATTGAGACATGACACTTTGCAAGAGCAACAATTCACAAATTGGAGTAGTTCTAAATCAGTTGTTTTAGTTGCTTGGCTACAGTCCTGACATCAACATACATCACTATACTTTTACAACCCCCCTCCTATTCATGTTTAAATCAAATTTGTATTTGTCACATGCGCTGACTATAACAGGTCAGACAGGTAGACCTTACAGTGAAATGTTTACTTACAAGCCCTTAACCAACAATGCAGTTAAGAAACGTAACTTTTTTTTAAACTTTAGTTTATTTAGTAAATATTAACACAATACAGTAACATAGGGATGCACAGATGTTTTCTTAAGTTTCTATTTTAAATCCTATCAAACCATGAAGGACTGTTTTAACCCAGTTTAGAAAGGAGGCTAAATGTTATCTCAGAGAATGACACACTCCAGGGTCAGTCATATGTAGGTCGTTGATTATTTTTGGAAGGGTGTAAACCCTATGGGTTTATCTCTTTGTGTAAACCCCTGCACTACTAGAATATTTTTTCGTAGCTATTTGAAAAGGGAAGAAAGACCAACCGCCAAGGTTGGGAGTATCCCTATAGTGAAGCATTGCACTTAAAGTATTATACTGTACAGCCTCCGGTTACATGATTGAATCATGTTAGACTAAATAGGTTGGACAGCACCACGTCAGTTCTAAACTCACTTTTCCTCCTATACTGTCTGCTCACTCTGTTATTGAGTTTTGATGGTCCTCTGATGGGGACTGCATTGAACTGAAGAGAAAAGAAAATCCCCATATTCTCTGAAAAACAAAGTTTTGGTTAATATTTAAATCATGACTCACAATGATCTGGAACAATCTCCTTGCGGCAGCACATTTGGCCTCTAAACATTCCTTTTAAGTCTCTGACAGACACTGTTTGGCAGTGTGAGCTGATTTGATGAAGAGTACACTGTGAAAGATCCCTGATAGGTATCGTTGTCTCGGCTGTCTTAGACAAAATACAGATACAGTATAACTACACTTGGAAGGAGAGGCTGTTGGCATATCAGTAATTGTAATGCAACAGTCCAGCTTGAACAAAAAAAGGGAATGAAAGATGATCAATCTGGAGACACTGAAATATTTTTATAACCTTTGAAAATCTCCAATTAAAACATTTGACATGGATTAGGAATGAGAGAATGGATACAACTTGGATAATAGCCAGCTCTCTTTTGTGCTCTCTAAATCTTTTTTTTTTTTGCATGGTATACAACAGATGAAAGCCTTGACTTGCCCTTTGATGAATGAATGTTTTGGGGTTGTTTTGATAAAACAGATCATTGAATTACATTTTTATTTTCTGAATCCTTTTTTGAGCAGAGCAAGAGCGTGGATGTGCTTTTCATTATGTTGGTTTGAATCCTGAACAGTCAATCATTTAGGAAATTCCATCTAGAGTGGGACAGTCACAAGGATCGCAGACGGAAGAATGAAAGGCTTTGTAAAGGTTCATACTTGAGTTGAAGGTCTGTATAAGAAAAGGACAAAGGAAGCAAGCATATCACTCACTCATATCAATCTTGGCTCAACCATAAGGCAATGCAACAATTACCATATCTATGGAGGGTACGGGTGCGAACGAAAGGGGATAGGAGACTGTGACACACTGTCTCTGGTATGGTGCTGGGGAATTTGTTCATTAGGGTGCATGAAAAGCAGCCAAGGCTATTCTCCTAAATCCAGCCAAATGAATGCTAATGGTAATGCTATTGCATTGTGGATGAACTGCTAATGATCTGTTCCATTGCACCATCCAAGCCGGTCAGTGTAAAGGAAACTAGTCACTTAAAGGGTATTAATGTCAAAAGCTGTTAGTATTTGGTCCCATATTCCTTGCCCGCAATGACTACATCAAGCTTGTGACTCTACAAACTCATTGGATGCATTTTCAGTTTGTTTTGTGTTATGTTTTGCCCAATAGTAACTGAATAACGACCTTAAGGAATTTTATTTTTAAGTGAGTAGGTAAGATATTTACGAACAATTTATAAATTAATCCTGATAATGCCATGATTTAAAATGAATCATGAATAATGACGATAAAGGTTAGAGGCTACACCAAAACATGCTAACTAACCTCTTTCCAATAACAGGGGAGCTTAGCATTTTCTTTTGGGGGGGTGGTGTGTGTGATCTTTGTGCCTCTGTAAATTCACTCATCATTATTCATGATTATGCATAATCATGGTAGCATCCACATAAATGCAGGAGTGCTCAGAATCATCTTCTATTCTTACTTATGACAAAAGTGACTCCAAAATGGTACAATATTGTTCAACATTCAGTTCCTTTTGTGCTAAACATAGTCCAAAACAAACCACAAATGTATCCAACAAAATGCATCTCAAATCTAAAATGTTGGAATATAGAGCCAAATTTAAAAAAAAAAATCTTTACTGTCCAAATGCATATGGAGGGGAGTGTATGTAGAAAGGGCAATCTTAGTGAAGCAATGTGCTCAGAAACTGAGGGCTTTTAAAGTCATGTGGTCAGAAGCTGAGTGTTCAGGCACAAGGACTACAATTTATGATATTCATTTGAATTTCTTCTCTGTTCAAATGTGCAGTACTGCAATTGAATATGTCAAAATATAATTTCCAATGCATTTGGAAGATGCCTGAACTTCAATTTGAACTATTTGGTATTTATTAGAATTCCCCATTAGCATCTGCAAAAGCACCAGCTACTCTTCCTGAGGTCCACATGAAACATGACATGATACATAGTACAGAACATATTAGTCAAGGAGTGAAATACATGCATTTTAAAACATCACACAGCCTACATGTCAGCATATACACGCAATATCTAGGTCTAATACATTGTATGTATGTGGCTGTGTCTCTCCAGGCCCCTTTGTGGCAGAGTTCCATGTAAAGTTTCCCAGCCTCTGTTCTGGACCTGGGGACTGTAAAGAGTCCTTTGGTTGCATGTCTTGTGCTGTACCGATGAGTATCCTAACTGTGTGTCAACAGATAGTTCTATAGGCTTCCATTAGATCTCCAGACAGATTGCATCATGTTGTTTTGAGTTGATGATATTGATCCATGAGAGCAGTGAGTGAGGGCTGTGAAAGCCTCCACATTCCATTTACATGACGTTCTCAACCTTTCTGGGAGGTTACTGGCTATAAGTGTATCCTGGCACAAACGTAATTTTTTTTAGAACTGGTCCCGGCCAATCAAGAAGGTAGATTTAGTGGCCTACAAGTTCTCTAGCTCTTCGATGCTTTCGATTGACTAGCAAGGCGTGTTGTTAGTGTGGGTGTGATTAGTGCACAGCACCTGCTCCATGGTTCTTTATATTGGCTGGAACTGTGCTGTGCGTAAGGCTGCATTTTCAAGGGCGCGTTCCTCTTGGCGGAGCTGTACTGTCGCTCTCCACACGTGCAAGTGGCAAGGAAAATATTTCAGCACTGGAGCTGTCCACGTCAGCGTTTTGACGGACTCTTGTCACTCTTATCACGGATAGGTAATTCGTGTCACATTTTCAGTATATATTTGTGCAATCCAGGCTATTTTGAGTAGGCTAAACGCGTACTTTTCATTCAATCGAAGCCTTGCAATGCTGGGTAGCTGTTCGTGAGACACAAGGAAAAAAAGTCCCAAATCGCGGTGGAGAGTTGTCCGATTTTATCTCAGGTAAATTCCATTTATTTTCAATATGACATACAGACCAACAGCAAAATTGTTGCATAACACATTTCAGAGTTGCATTTAATTAATGCATGACGAAAAGGCATCTCGGGTGATTTGCAGGAGCTAGGCTATAGCATTTTTCTTCATCTGCCAATGATTGATGGCTGTGTTTTTTAAAAAAACTAAACATTCATAGGCTGGATATAGTGACCTGGTGTCAGCAAGGCCTTCGCAACGCTATAGGGGTGAAACCACAGATATCCTATTCAATTACTAGAGTGGCTATGGCCCCAAGTTCCAAAATTATATGAAATGGCAGCCATTGTGGTCAGGGAGAAATCCAAACCAGTCTATTTTTAATGAATGGTAGTTGTGGCATAGGTGATGCAGTTCTTTCTTTTTCTTATGCAGGAAATTGAAAGTAAGGCATCTGATGTATATCAGAGATTGTGTAATATAATTACTGTCAACCTAAAATATTGTCATATGATTATAAATACATTTACACCGGTTTTATGCCAATATAAATAACCTTTAAAATATATGTAAACAGACCATAAATGTCGCAATGTTTTCTAGGAAAACTGAGTGTTTATAAAATATCAGTACTTGTTGCATTAAGTCATCAACTGATTTCAGCTACTGTATGGCTGTTGATTGTTTGTATGGAATGTTGGCATACTGACAGTTCATTTGAAAAATGATTGGAATCGTTCCACTTAAACTGGCTGGAATACAGCACGTTTCGCAGCCGATTTAGGTCAGCACTCAGCCGGGGGGGTAGATCCCAGCCACGTTTGATCATTTTGTGCATCATAACCTCTCTTTGGGCAGTGTAGGATGGCTCACTTCAGTTAATGGTGGCAGGAAAAGGAGTTAGTCATGTGGGTGGGGGGGAAATAACATCCTGCTATTCCTCAAGACCAAAGGCTGAATCATGTCCCACTAAGTAGGCTACCTGCAACAGAGCAGAACAGAGCAACAGAGTTCAATACTACCCCAGGTAGTATGTCCCATCCTGGGGTCAACACAGGTCTTGTACCTAGGGAGTCCTGGAGCCCTGGACTGAGTCCTGCTCAACAGCCTGCGACAGATCCCTGCAGCTTGTGCATGTTCCTCTGCCGTTCTCACAGTGGCCATTGTCCGCTTCGCTCAGCCTCAGTGTATTGACTGGCACAGCCTTTCTGCTTGCCTGGCAGCCTGTCAATGCCAACATAGGAGCTGCTCTCTAAGGATGCATTTAGATTTAAATTCCTCTACTTCCAAGCGCCTCTCTGTGCACCACGGACAGCACACAAACAGAATTTTAACTCACCATATGTTGTTTTTGGGACTAACCAGACAGTTGTCAGCCCCCTGGGTGTCTTTGTTGGGTTCTGAGACAGAGAAGAGGTGTTCTCGGTGTACCAGAGATGAGGAATCCCAGCAGGGCAAGGAGATTTTGTCTCAGTCATTCTCTACATGCACAGAGAACTATGGCAGTATGCCTCACACAGATGTGATTATACAGCTTCTGCCTGATGGTCTGTATTTCCAAAAAGGAACCATTGGCTCTACCATTTTTATGTATGCTTACGTGTGTGTGTGTGTGTGTGTGTGTGTGTGTGTGTGTGTGTGTGTGTGTGTACATTTTGTAAACGATTCTGCTCATTGGCAAACTTGTTAGTGTAATTAGTTCCAGGTCTTTGCTCTGGGGGTCCGTGGATGAGATCTTTGGCTAAATGGGATTCATTCCCATGAACGCTTTGTGCGCCCCCCCCCCCCCCCCCCCCCAAATGATCCCAGCATGAAAAAGAGGACTGGTTGGGATTCTAATCAGCACATACCCAGAATGGACCTGTGAAGAAAAACATGTCACATGTACAGTCAACTCTGTAGTCAGACCTAGAACCTCAGGCCTTACTGTGAAACTGGATTCATTGAATTAATCTTTTAAATCCACCAGTTTGTATAATGCAGGAAGAAAAAAAAATCATGTAGGCGCTAAACTTGGATGACATTCCACAGTAGCTAGGTTTCCATCCAATTTGCGACAGATTTTCATGCGAATATTATATAAAATCTAACTTTTCCCAGCAGAGGTTTGTTTCCATCAACCTGACTTGTTGCGAATAAAAGGCTGTGTGTGACGACAGTGCACATAAAAACCCCTCTTGATAAGTTCTCATGTACAAAATAAAAACACAAATTCAATGTTTCCATTGGAAAATGCAATCTATTGATAGTTTGTGGCAAAACCATCAATTGCAATAAATGGCAAACTTACCCAATCAGGTTTTTGCGCATGCGCTCAAGGCAAAAGTTCACTCCCATCTCCAATTACTCAAGCTAACACCAACATTACCTTTATTAAATAACGGATTGGGCACACACTGGTTGTGGGCACACACTGGTTGAATCAACGTTGTTTCCACGTCATTTCAATGAAACTATGTTGAATTGATGTCTGTGCCTAGTGGGATGACCGCAAATTTGCCTTTACATGATGCTTATTCTATCAACAATTGAGCAAGAAATAGTTTCCACTTCAATTTGTTGCATAAATAATTTTACAGGCACAAAAAGATCCCACTGTGTCAAACAAATTGTCTATCGGCATTTATAAAACTGTACCGACCCTTCCTGTTTCCATCACCGCTGTTGTGATTTATTTTTGTTATATGGTATGACTTTACGCGCATAAAACGTGTTTTAGAGACCTGTGCAGTGGAGGTGTCTGACTGAATACTAATGGAGCACCAAGATGTCCTGATCTGCCCCTGATACACGGCTCACAGGATCCAACCCATTCTAATTCCAGTCCACGATTCATTTCCTGTTTGGCATATGCTCTGCCTTTGCCAAAATGTCATCTCTGCGGGACAAAATGAGATTCTATATAACACCCAAGAACTTCCATCAGAGCTGCCTGGCAGTGCCAGACATGGACTCGTTCTGATAGATCATGTCTGACCAGTGGAGTATAGACAGTCTACAAACAGGATTACTGGGAGTGAGCGCTAGGTCAGAGGGATTTAAAGAGCACCATGGTGCTCTTATCTTCCTCCAAAATGATCAATATTTAACTACACCAAGACGGTGCAGTGAGCGTCATCCATCTTGTTCACCACCATTGGGTGCCTTGCTTCTACAGAGCGCAAACCCAGTTTGAGGTCTTAGTTAAAATTAACAAGCAAATCAGACTGATTCAGAAGTTTCTGTAGGCAACAATCTACACTTGGATCCACACATTGAGTAAGTAGTTGTGTAAGACATCTAACCGTGTGTGTTGCCCATTCATTAAAAAAATTACATTCAGAAATGGTCACTGCATGTGAAAGTGCTCCTCTTTAGCTTGAGCAAATTCACTATGCTGCTGCTCTGCCGAAAAACGCTGCACAATCGTTATTCTTGCTTTATTACAGTAATACCCACTTCTCCATAGGTATTACGGGTCTTGTTAAACAGAAAAATATGAAAGAGACAAGTGCCAATAAAAGGGCCAAGAATGATGCCCATATCTCAAGACCAAGTGGGAGAATATTCAGGCTGTCGCAGTGCAGCTCATTCAGACTGGGATTCTCTCTCTGCCATGCATGTATGTCAGGTCCGGCCCCAAGGAGTGGCAATGTTTTCCGCTCCATGCACCCCTCCCCCCCCCCCCCCCCCAAAATGATCCAGGGGCATTTAAATCATTCAGAGTGGTCTGACCCAGCTGCTCCTGTAGGAAACGAGTGAAAAGCCAGCCTGACGGAACCAAAGCACTCCTCCCCTACACATTTCTCTGGATTTAGCCTGAGTTGTAGTATGTGGGACAAAAGATAAAGGTTGTTGCCATCTTAGACATTGAGTCTTTATCCCCTTTTGTAAATAAATGCAGTTTTCACTACTATAAATTCTGGATTATAGGCTACACATTCTGAGTGTCTCATGAGGTAAGATTCGTGTAAACATTCTTACCAAAACACCAGCCAAGTGTTAGGGGAAGTATATTATTTTGTGACAGTTACTTGGCAAAAGCTTTGGGTTAGCAGACCTGCTAGACAACCAGTGGCATATTTCTCAATTCCCTTTATGGTACAAAGCACTGACCAACTTGTCAGCTTCAACTTGCCTCCACAAGAAAAATAAATAAGTTAAAGCCCCCATGCAGTCTTTATTAATTTAGGTAATCACTATGTCTAAACCACTGTTTAATAATTTATTTCCCCGAGCCTCTTTTGGCCCTTGAAATGCTCAGTGATCATGCAGGCATTAGGAAACAAATGGGATGATATTTACATACATTGTCACGTCTACTCCTGCTCGCTCTCTCTGGCGCTCATTGTTGCCAGTTTACTTATTATTACGCATACCTGCCACCATCGTTATGGACACCTGCGCCTCATCAGACTCACCTGGACTCAATCACCTGCCTGATTACCTTCCCTTTGTCACTTCCTTTGGTTATTTCCTTAGGCATTATTGTTTCATGTCTGTATGCTACCCGTGTTTCTTGGTTTGTTCCATGTTCATTTATTTATTAAAATATTTACTCCGTACTTGCTTCCCGACTCCCAGTGTACATGTTACAGAATAACGCCGGAGCATCGGGGAGTGTTTTGTGTTTTTTTTTGTTAGTGTAGGTGACGTCGTGTTCAGGTACCAGAACAACCGGGGGTGCCTCAGCTGGCTCATCAGGCTTCCATGCCTCAGCCGGCTCGTCAGGTTTACAAGACCCGGTTGCCCCGTCAAGCGTCCGTTGCCGTGTCTACCGAGGACGCCTCAGCTAGCTTGTCAGGCTACCATACCTCAGCTGGCGCGACAGGCTCCCCATACCTCAGCTGGCGCGACAGGCTCCCCATACCTCAGCTGGCGCGACAGGCTCCCCATACCTCAGCTGGCGCGACAGGCTCCCCATACCTCAGCTGGCGCGACAGGCTCCCCATACCTCAGCTGGCGCGACAGGCTCCCCATGCCTCAGCTGGGCTCTCCATGCCTCAGCCGGCTTGTCAGGCCCCCGCGCCTCAGCAGAAGCTATCGACCTGCTCCTGGTCTCCGGTATCGTACCTCTGGTTGGCGGCTGGAGCTGCGCATCAGGGAGGGGGTACTCTCGTATACTCCCTCTCTGGCGCTCAAGGTCGTCAGGCTGCTCATTATTATGCACACCTGTCACCATCGTTAAGCGCCTCATCACTCACCTGGACTCAATCACCTGCCTGATTACCTTCCCTATAACTGTCACTCCTTTTGGTTCTTTCCCTATGTGTTATTGACTCTGTGTTCATGTCTGTACGCTGCTCATGTTTCTTGTTTTGTCCATGTTCGTCTATTTATTGTTAAATTCACTCCCTGTACTTACTTCCCGACTCCCAGCATACACGTTACACAGTCTTGATTGGCTGATAGGATGGTCTAGAGCCCACTCCCTTACCCAGGTGAACAGTCATTGGTCTATTATAATCAGATCACATTGTGACATCATGATGTGGGCCAAAAATTCCATCCCATCTGAAAAGGCTGAAATTCTGTTTTCTTTTTCTTCTCCAAACGGCTTACACAAAGGGCATTATATGTAATCTTCACAATTTCAGAGTGTTATTTCGACCACATAGTGTGGAAATATCATTAAAAAAAAATGGAAAATCATGTTTTAATTGCACTGCCCCTTTAACCTCAAAACGGGGAGGACTGCTACTCTGCTCAGTCTCTCTACGAGCAGTTCCAGCTCCAGGGGAAGATGTTTAGTAATGAGAGGCGGATTATTTATTATATCTATCAGGGGGTGCCAGGCCCTGTAGTCAGGATGGTAGTGTGTGTGTGTGCCAGGTCTGGTCAGCCAGCGATGGCCTCCAGTGGAGCCTGACTGTAGCCTCCCTGTGGTTTTCCTCAGATGCTCTGTGAGCTCTATAGACTCTTCCCACAACCTGGTGCCATGAGTCTTGCAGCAATATGTGAGCTCCAACTCCCAGACACAGTCAGACTTCCCATCATAGAAGATATCTGACATGGGCAAAGGAGATTATTATTTTTAACCTGCTCATGTTTTTATATGATCCCCTGCATGCTCTTTCCTTATTCACAGTGCAATCTCTTCACTTTCATTTAACTTAGTTCTAGTGTCTGGAAACACCTTTTACACTAGATAACATTTTATATTATTTCCTCTTCCCATTGATATTTAATACTGCATTGTTGGGAAAGTAAGTATTTTCGCTGTACTGTTTTACACCTGTTATATCCTGTGCACGTGACAAATCGTATGTTTCCTCAATACATTTTGAGTAGATTCAACAAAGATGACCACCCTGGACCTTGCCATTACTCCTGATTTCAATACTATCTAATATGAGACAGTACCCAGACAGACCACTCCGCAGACACATCCTGGCTCCTAAGCCTCGTCACTGTATCACCCGTCCCCCATCACCTCAACACTCTGAGCTAAGGGAGGAAGGACACATCACTGGGTGAGGTTAATTACACCAGCATAATTATCTCCTCCTGTCACTAAGAGGACTTTGAGCTTGTTCACATTCTGTCTGTCTGAGCTGCTAGTTAGTGGAGGTCCACAGGAGGCTGTATCAGTAAAGGCCTATGGGTGTGAGGAGAGAATGTCCTCCAAATCCTGTCATTGAGCAGGGGGGAATAGTACACCAAAAGCCCTAAGAACTGAAGCCTAAAGCCCTTCAACCGGAGAATGACAGGAGAGGACAGAGTCACGGAAGGACTCCTGTTGTACTCTTGATGAATGGGATTAGATTTCAGATCACAACATGTGTCCTCTAAGTACCGTGTAATCAACTTGAATCCAACTGCCCCATTTTCAATAATGGAATTCATGATCACTTATGAGCCGAGTGGAATGAGCACAAGTAGTTAGTTACATATGTTCTGTTTGTTGTCTGGAGATTACTGGGTTTTATTCTACGATTCCCATCCATTTCATTTGTTGATTTATGTTTACTGCTCCATTTCATCCCCCTTGGCACACACTGGTTGAATCAACGTTGTTTCTACGTGTTTCTATTTCAATGAAATGATGTTGAACCAAGTGGAATAGATGTTGAATTGACATCTGTGCCCAGTGGGATGTGATTGCGCTCAGCTGCTTCTGCTCATCAATCTGGTGATAGATCATATGTCACTAGGCCTGAGAATGGAACCATTAAGAGCAAGGCAAGTAATGCAAGCACACAAACACCACACAAAGTTGTTCAGTATATCAGTTTGATAGTAACTCTTGATAAAATGGCAAGTCTAATGAACCATATCGCTCAACCGATATTTATGCCATGCACACAGTAATGAAGACCTCTCTCGCCCCCCCCATCTCTTTCTCTCTCACTCCCCCTCTCTAACTATAGTAATGGGAGTGCTCATGTCTAAGAAGCAGCAGGTGCAGAAATGCACCTCGGTCGTCTCTGCCTTTCAGCAGGGCATGAAGGAACGCGCTCCATCCACAACAAACCAGGGGGAAAGATCTGGAGAGGAAGGAGAGGGGCCGGCTGAATCCTTGCCACCACCAAGTCCAAAGGAGGAGGGGGAGCATGGGGAGGCAGACAGCAAAGTGGGACCCTCGGGGACCTCCCAGCAAGCTGCTGCTCCAGCTCCGGCTCCCACCAGGGACGAGTGTAAGGTCAACCAGGAGGCCTGGAATAGGTTACGGGATGGGAAGGGGGTGGAGCCTGAGGATCTGGACAAGACCGGCCATCAGCTCACCCCACCTGCATTTGTACGTCCCAAGAGAGATGCCAATGATGACCAGCCTGTAGAAATAGCACTGGGACAGAGAGAGCAGGTAAGGTATTGTTCAATAAAAGGTATACTTTGACTAAATCCACACTTTTTTTTTTGTTCTTTAAATCCCCGAATCTTGGGATTTTAAAGATGCGTGTGAGATTGTAAAGGAATTACCATGGCATCAGACTTATCTCCCATGCACTCCAGTTGAGTTGATGTTCTGACTGAAAAGAGACCTAAACAACTGTTAAGTATGGTGAGTCTATCATTTTCTCCCATGGGTGAAATGAGCATTTATAGATGAGCAAGGAAGCATTTCGTTGGACCATGTCTATCCCGTACATATGACTAATTAAACACACCAGCTATTTCCACTCCACCGTAAAAATGTTGTCTAAGTGCTCTTCATAGAGCGCGTGCTGTGGTGTGGGCGGGTACTCGGGCTGTCTCAGAGAGGAGGCCTTGGCCCTGCCTCACTACCCAGGGCCACCATAACTAATTGGGATCCTGAGGTGGTCAGGGATGGGGGCGGGGTTCAGCAGTGTACCAGATGACCAATCAGCTGGTTGGGGCTATTAGGAAGAGCACATTGTTATAAAAGGACTCTTAGAGAGGATTGTTATGCTTTCTATCACTAATGGTGCTCATCAGATATAACAAATTGAATAGAGAGTGGACTACTTGCAGTAATTAACAATTATATGTTACAATAATACGAGCTCCAGGGTCAGACTGGAGAGGAAAAGATAAAACATAAACGTTTGACTGAAACGGATGGCCATAGCAGCAACAAAACGCTGAATGGCATATGTTATTATAGCACTCCAAATCAGACCTAAATTAAACTGTTATATTTGGAGCTGTAGGATACTTCACATAAGAGTATAAAAAAAAATCATAATTAGTCATCAAGGAGTTACAAAAAATCTGCTATAATTGTGATATTGAAAAGCAGTTTCAGCCTCCTTCATGGTTGGGTAGAACCAATAGTCATTTCTCCGTTCCTATCAGCCTCTTCAGAATAATAAGAATCCTCCCACATAATGAGAAGACAAGCTAGTTAGAAACTACTGTTGCGTTACATCCGTTTCATAATGTGATGAGAGTGTAGACCACACTGTCTGTGGGATATAATTCATAGGTTTGAGTATTGAGCATGGAGGAGGTATGGTTCCTTCTGGCTATGGTCACCTGTCAGGGACCAGGTTTGACAAGGTCAGTCCAGATGACCATGATAGGTTAAAAAGGTAAATACCCAGACAGTGAATTGAATCTAACTTATTATTATTCTAATAACTGCCTGTGCTATAGTCAAACGTCCCACTATAATCATTTTCACTGTATTGACAGTCAAGTGTGTACCTCTTGTAAATCCAGTTCTGAGGGACAGACCTGAAATCAGAGGAGAAGACCAAGACTAAACTGATACTGCTAAAATGTCACTCCATACTTATTAAATTATTACGAAAGAAAACATTGCTGTCTAAGCTTTGAATACAAACTTAAATAAAATATTTGAGTACATTGCATAATCAGCAGACAATGGCATAATTATTTCTATTCGCTGTTTAATCAAGCCAATACCCAGCCAAGACTGTAACTTCAAGGAGAGGACCGCTTGCCTTCATCATTCAAAGCTGCTTTGTCTGAGAGTCTGTGTGTGAGTGACTTCAATTTCACAGACATACGGATGCATCTTTCAACATAGTTGATATGAAATACAACTCGATCCTCCTACGTAGGCATCAAACCCCAATGAGTTTTATGAATTGAGTATGCCCTTTAACCTAGTGACCTTAATTGCCTTTTCCTCCAGCCGGTCAATGATGAGATGTGCGAGGTGTGTGAGGTGTGGACGGCCAACGACCTGTTCCCCTGCAGGACCTGCACACGAGTCTTCCATGACGGCTGTCTGAGGGAGTTGGGCTACCTGCGCACCGAACTCCTGCAGGAGATGAGGGAGACGGCCCACACCGCGACAGGCTGGGGCTGCTACTACTGCGTGAGTCACTCAATCTGAACCTCCCATTGTCGATTCACATGGACCAACCACGATCCACAAAGTTGTTTTACATTTTTTGTATCTATTTTTTTTTAACCTTGAGTCATACCCGCCACTGTTAAAAAAGAAGAAAAAAATTGTTTTGTCACATTCACCGGACTGGCGCTGTGACATGTTATTTTACATGGTAGCCATAGTAATACAAATTAAGGTTAAGTGCCTTGCTCAAGGGCACAAACATATTTTTCACCTTGTCGGCTCGGGTATTTGAACCAGCAACCTTTCGGTTACTGGCCCAACGCTCTGACTACTAACTGTTAACAGCACACACTTTATGAACCTGAACACACCATGTCCCCAAATACTATGCAGCACAATTGACTTTTATCCTATCTGGCCCAAGATCAGTATTTGTATTTATGTCACCTTTATTTAACCAGGTAGGCTAGTTGAGAACAAGTTCTCATTTGCAACTACGACCTGGCCAAGATAAAGCACAGCAGTTTGACATATACAACAACAGAGTTACACATGGAATAAACAAAACATACAGTTAATAATACAGTAGAAAAAAAAGAAAACAAAGTCTATATACAGTGAGTGCAAATTAAGTAAAATAAGGGAGTTAAGGCAACAAATAGTCAGTCCATGGTGGCAAAATAATTACAATATTGCAATTAAACACGGGAATGGTAGATGTGCAGAAGATGAATGTGCAAGTAGAGATACTGGGGTGCAAGATAAATAATTACAGTATGGGGATGAGGTAGTTGGATGGGCTGTTTACAGATTGGCTATGTGCAGTGAGCTGCTCTGACAGCTGGTGCTTAAAGCTAAGGAGGGAGCTATGAGTCTCCAGCTTCAGTGATTTTTGCAGTTCGTTCCTGTCATTGGCAGCAGAGAACTGGAAGGAAAGGCGGCCAATGATGAATTGGCTTTGGGGGTGACCAGTGAGATATACCTGCTGGAGCGCGTGCTACGATTGGGGGCTGCTATGGTGACCAGTGAGCTGAGATAAGGTGGGGCTTTACCTAGCAGAGACTTGTAGATGACCTGGAGCCAGTGGGTTTGGCGACGAGTATGAAGCGAGGGCCAGCCAACGAGAGCGTATAGGTCGCAGTAGTGGGTAGTATATGGGGCTTTGGTGACAAAATGGATGGCACTGTGATAGACTGCATCCAATTTGTTGAGTAGAGTGTTGGAGGCTATTTTGTAAATGACATCGCTGAAGTCGAGGATCGGTAGGATGGTCAGTTTTACGAGGGTATGTTTGGCAGCATGAGTGAAGGATGCTTTGTTGCGAAATAGGAAGCCAATTTAATTTTTGATTGGAGATGCTTAATGTGAGTCTGGAAGGAGAGTTTAGTCTAACCAGACACCTAGGTATTTATAATTATCCACGGGCGGGCAGGTGCGGGCAATGATCGGTTGAAGAGCATGCATTTAGTATGGGTGAGAGGGAGAAAGTGAAGAGATGAAGAGTGATAGTAGAAGAGGGTGACAGTGAGGAAAAAGACACATTTTCATCTAAGAAGAGTTCAGCTCTACAATCAATGTGCTATCTAGAAGCTAAAAGTGGTTTTCGGCTGTCCTCATAGGAGAACCCTTTGAAGAACCCTTTTTGGTTCCAGGTAGAACCCTTTCCACAGAAAGGAGGTTGAGGTTCTACCTGGAACCAAAAAAGGTTATCCAATGGGGACAGCCAAAGAACCTTCATTGACGCTGCAGAAACAAATACTATTTATTTTATTGTCTAGTACAGCCATCCAAAATGTCTAGCTGTGTCCCCATTTGACATTTTAATTTCACAGCTTTGGTGTTGTGCCATTATCACCTCTCTTCTCATCCACAGGCTTTGACTGAAGTGGTTAGAGCTGGTGCTGCTGTCACTTATGACTAGACTTTTCCACTGTCAAGGGGACCAGAAAGTCACAGCAACAGTGTCCCTAAATTTTATTGTTATTGCTTAAGGGTCTTTGTAACATAAAGGGATTACTTTTAATATGTTATAATTTGATTCGGTGCACAAATCCCCAAAGTGCTCACGATAGAGTAACCTATTTAAACTTGTTTGGATTGTGGATTAACACATACAAAAAAAACACTCCAGGCGTTACTCGGGAGATGACAATATCATCAGAAATATCTAGGGCAAGTCATCCAATTTATTACTGTTGTTGTACTATATATACAAAAGTATGTGGACACCCCTTCAAATTAGTGGATTCGGCTATATCAGCCACACTCGTTCATGACGTGTATACAATCGAGCACACAGCCATGCAATCTCCATAGACAAACATTGGCAGTAGAATGGCCATACTGAAGAGCTCTGTGAATTTTAATGTGGCACAGTCATAGGATGTCACCTTTCGAAAAAGTAAGTTTGTCAAATTTCTTCCTGCTAGAGCTACCCCGGTCAACAGTAAGTGCTGTTCTTGTGAAGTGGAAACATCTAGGAGCAACAACAGCTCAGCCACGAAGTGTTAGGCCACACAATCTCACAGAATGGGACTGCTGAGTGCTGAAGCGTTTAAAAATCGTCTGTCCTCGGTTGCAACACTCACTACTGAGTTCCAAACTGCCTCTGGATCAACGTCAGCACAAGAACTGTTTGTTGGGAGCGTCATAACATGGGTTTCCATGGCCGAGCAGCCGCACACAAGCCTAAGATCACCATAAGCAATGCCAAGCGTTGGCTGGAGTGGTCATTGGACTCTGGAGCAGTGGAAACCACGTTCTGGAGTGATGAATCACGCTTCACCATCTGGCAATCCGACGGACTAATCTGGGTTTGGTGGATGCCAGGAGAACGCTACCTGCCCGAATGCATAGTGCCAACTGTAAAATTTGGTGGAGGAGGAATAATGGTCTGGGGCTGTTTTTCATGGTTTGGGCTAAACCCCTTAGTTCCAGTGAAGGGAGATCTTAATGCTACAGCATACAATGACATTCTAGACAATTCTTCTGTTCTTCCAACTTTGTGGCAACAGTTTCGGGAAGGCCATTCCTGTTTCAGCATGATAATGCCCCCATGTGCAAAGCAAGGTCCATACAGAAATGGTTTGAGATCGGTGTGGAAGAACATTACTGGCCTGCACAGAGCCCTGACCTCAACCCAATCGAACACCTTTGGGATGAATTGGAATGCTGACTGCGAGCCAGGCCTAATCGCCCAACATCAGTGCCCGACTTCACTAATGCTCTTGTGGCTGAATGTAAGCAAGTCCCCGCAGCAATGTTCAAACATCTAATGGAAATCCTTCCCAGAATAATGGAGGCTGTTATAGCAGCAAAGGGGGGTTAACTCCATATTAATGCCCATGATTTTGGAATAAGATGTTCGATGAGCAGGTGTCCACATACACTACATGAGAAAAAGTATGTTTACTATAGCTCCCTGAGGATTTCAAATGGGATTATTTTCAACATGGAACTGATCTTGAGCAATAGTTTAACAAACCTGCCAGAGAATACACATGCAAACAGTAGCCAAGAAAGTGGGTTGTGGTGTTTTAATTATACACCAAGTTCAACACATCCCACTATGTACAGATACAGAACTGATTTCGCTCTTTCGAACATGAAGTCAGCAGTCTCCCGGTGCTGAGGTGATTTGAGCATGGTGGATATTGAGTGAGAGTGAGTATGGTACACTGCCAGGCCCAGGAAACTGTCTCCCCATGCAGGCTAATCAATGCACTCACAATTATGGGATTATTTGTTGACTCGTATTGAATGCAGTGTGTTTACTCAATCCTCAGAAATACTAATGTTACCCAGCAGGCTGTCTCTAGCAGCCCCCAGATTTGATTCACCACCTCTTCATCCCCTTCTCTTCTGACGTTCTCCTGTTTGGACACCCCCTGTTACGATAATCTGGCAGGCAGAGTTTGGACTATTTAGCATATGTGTGATAAATAAACTCTCTAAAGCAGGTCATCCCAAACTGGGGTACGCGCAATGCCGTCGGGGGTACGCCAAATTAAAAAATATTGGCCTTTCACATTTTCAAACAGTAAATTTGTATATTTTCCAACGTGGCTGTACATTTGGGTGAGTTTTATTTTTGTATTTTTTTCTCGCCTGAGTAGCCTCGTTTCACTGCCCAAAATAAAATTGAACCATCTAGTGTTCAGCGAAATAACAACACAATGTCAAATGCAGGTAGCCTTGTCAAATAACTAACATCCAATCACATTAACCCTTACACTCTCGTGGGAATTCCACTAACAGTCCGTATGTAGCTGCTGCTCATTCCGTTTGCTCAAATTGATAAATGGTTCAAATAAAATAAGGCCCACATATGTGTCTATATGGACCAGCTCTACTGGTAGTACTGCTACTACCAGCAGTGCTACACCTGCACCTGTCAACGACACAAGTTGTTCTGCTTCCACAAGCACATCCAATGCTAGCATCAGTAATTGTACATTTGTTGTTAGCCCAGCTAGCATGGACACTGACAGTTGTGAATCTGATGCAGCCGAAGAGCTACTGCTCCCTTACCCGGGAAAGCACCGAACAACAGACAGGGACGTTGGACCATCAAAGGCACAAATATGATGAGAACTACATTGATTTGGGGTTCACTTATATTGGGAGTAGTACCTTTCCTCAGCCACAGTGTGTTTATATATGCAAAAGTACAATTTCACAACTCGATGAAACCTTCACTCTTGCGCAGACATTTAGAAACAAAACATGCCAATTTGAAAAATAAGCCACATTAGTTTTTTGAGCGAGAATTAAGACGACTTTTGAGTAGTAAGACATGTATAAAAGCAACATGTACCATTAGTAAGAAGGGGCTAGAAGCATCTTATATGGTGAGCTACTGAGTGTCTAGGACAGGCAAGCACCATACTATTGTGGAGGACTTAATTCTTCCTGCTGCCGCGGATATGGCTGGGAGGAAAAGGCCAATGCCTTCATCAAACACTGGTTCATGACGCATCAGTGACATGACAGGAGATGTTTTGAAACAATTACTGCTTCCCATACAAGCCAGTGAATTCTATGCGTTACAGCTGGATGAGTCAACAGACGTGGCGGGCCTGGCACAGCTCCTGGTATATGTCCGTTATGTTTATGGGGGGTCAATTAAGGAAGACATCCTCTTCTGCAAACCACTGGAAACCAGGACAACAGCAGAGGATATTTTTAAAGTACTGGACAGCTTTGTGACATCAAATTAATTAGCTTTTGTGACACCTAACCTAACCCTTTGTTCAAGCAAGGCCCCTGAATTCTTGTGTATTTTCTGCACTATGTAATGATATGTGCAGCAACCATGTAACGCTTTTACAACGTACAGAAGTGTGCTGGTTATCAAGGGGCAAAGTATTGACACTTTAAAAAAAAAAGAAGAATTTACTGACCATAATTTTAACTTGTCTGACCACTTGCATGATGATGAGTTTCTCACATGACTGGCCTATCTGGGTGATTTTAAAAAACATTCTCGCTGCATGATCTGAATCTAGAATTACAGGGACTCTCCGCAACTATATTCAATGTGCGGGACAGAATTGGGGCTATGATTTAAGAAGTTGGAGCTCTTCTCTGTCTGCATTAACAAGGACAACACACAGGTCTTTCCATCAATGTATGATTTTTTTTTTTTTGTATGCAAATGAACTCAAGCTTAAGAACAATATAAAATGTGATATAGCGAAGCACCTGAGTGAGTTGGGTGCGCAATTACGCAGGTACTTTCCCGAAAAGGATGACACAAACTGGATTCGTTATCCCTTTCATGCCCTGCCACCAGTCCACTTACCGATATCGGAACAAGAGAGCCTCATCAAATTGCAACAAGCGGTTCTGTGAAAATGGAATATTCTGGATTGGGCTGCGTTCAGAGTATTCTGCATTGGCAAATCGCGCTGTTAAGACACTGATGACCTTTGCAACCACGTACCTATGTAAGAGTGGATTCTCGGCCCTCACTAGCATGAAAATGATATAAGACTGGGACTCTCTCTAATACAACCCAACATTGCAGTTATGTCCATCCTTTCAAGCACACCCTTCTCATTAACCTGTTATTCAGAATGTTTGATGAACAAATAAGGTTTTATATGTAAGATGGTTAAATAAAGGGCAAAATTATTATTTGTGCCCTGGTCCTATAAGAGCTCTTTGTCACAAACTGCCTCGTGGGAAGTGACACTCATTCTTATGTTTAATACATGTATTGGGTGCGTGACAGGCTTACAATGATGGCAAAAAACATTTGAGAGTGCGCTGACCCTGGTGCTGTCGGGGGTACACAGCTGGAGGTTGAATGTTTGAAGGGGTACGGGACTATTAAAAAGTTTGGGAACCACTGCTCTAAAGAATACTCCTATCTTTCCCTAAGCTACTGTTTATTTGATTCCTTAAAGGGGCTAGTGAAAGCCCAAAGAGCACTGGACTCCATATCCTGTTTTCAAGCTCCATATTAGTACGTAAAGCTATAATCTAAATATATTTTGGTGGGTGACGCTACTGGAAATCAAATGGTTTGATATTCATGTGATCTCATAACCCTGGGTGACCCAGAGATTTCACCCATCATGGACAATTATCCAACCCAATTATTACCTTCTGTCCTCCAACTCCCTCCTCTCAACCTGCTCATCAGGGTTGAGAGCCTCCGCATCCATCACACACCTGCAGATAATTAACTTAAATTAAGTTTTAATGTGTTCGACCTGAGCTGCTCCCTCGCCAAGTTTTTAGCTTGAACAGCATGGTAGACAGAATCAGGTAGACATATGGTGCACATTCAGACTCATCACCTTTCTGGAGTGTAGTAAAATGGCTGCTAGGCTTATATTTTCCTATTACCGTGGTTGTTTATTTCAGGACAGTTTCTAAGAAGCGATACTATAAAACCATCTAATACACTTGACATACTTGATGATAATAATAGCTTCAGAGAAACTGCATAATAAGCACACCAAGGCTTTCTGGAACATGTATGACGCATGCTGAACTTAATGCGTTCAGACACACTGCACATTAATCCATTAGGGCACACACCATATATAATCTACCACAGAACACTTCAAATAATGATGGTACATGCGATTATACCGCATGCAGTGGGTCACACTTTGTGCTAGGGCTGGGCGGTATCCAGATTTTCATATCGTCATACCGTCCTTCTCTCATCCTGGGATTTATGGTATTACTGGCATAGTACACAATGGGGCACCAAAAACAACGCACAAAATCTGTCTATTACAAAATTTGCAGAAGTAATAGTGAATTTCCATGGAGGCTGCTAGCTAAATATTCTAATGAGCGCAAACATAAATAAGTGAATTGCAAAGGTCAACGTTTTACACATATAGGTAGGAGCTACCGAATTTTGAGTTTGGACATTTACAAGCTAATGTGAACAAGATCTATTGTGCAAATGAACAAAATTGATGCATGCTTGTCTTTTAGGAAGAACAGTACTGGCCCTGGAGCAGCATGTGTACATGCTCTGCCTGCTCTGCTCGGAGCAGAGGGACAAAACAGAGAGGAGGAAAAAAACGCAAGAAAATCATAGCAGTGGCAGCTGTACAGACTTCTCAAACACAGCAGAAGGAGAACACTATATGATGCCCCATCTCCTTATTAATTCAGCCACTTAGTTAACTAGCAAGTTAAACTTAGGGGAAGCGTTAACGCAAAATTATGATATTTGTTTTTCACAATGAAAAAATATAAAACCCATAAGGAATGGATCGAAATTCACAGAATTACTTCCTGGAGGAAAATTGGGGAGGGTGAAGGGTCATGCTTTTTCAATTTCAGTCAAGAGGAGGGATTAGTAAAAAAAATAGTTTTATCTAGTCCATGGGAGGGTCATGTAATTGATTGATTACATTTTTAGAATGAGCTTTGTTTGAATTACTATTTTGGGTATAGGGGAGGGTCACTTGTTTTTTTTCAAACTTTTAGGGAGGGTTTAGGTCATATATATTTTGGTCAAGGGAGGGCCATTTTCATTTTAGAGATGTCCAATTTTCTCCATGTAACCCTTATTATAAATAGCGTTCAATCCCTAAGATATCTTGCTGCATTTTGTAAACACAGATCTAAAATACTTCTTTTTTTAAAATTTTGCTAGGCATCAGACACATTTTGTGCTTCAGTTGCCTACTTTTTGTGGTGTAGCCTACTTTTCTCTGGTAAAATGCAAGATTAACTTTAAGCAAAACATTAGGAAATGTAGCTGGCTACATTATTTCTATGATAAACATTAGAAATATGATGGCCATGCGTCGATTTTGCAACAAAGACTTTGCTTTTTCATAGCGTTGCGCTTCTGTTGTCATCTGATGAAAATTAAGCTATTTTTCTGCCGAATGTGTTGCACTAATGTATTTTCTGTGAAGGAAAACTGTAGCTGCACGCCACTGATCACTCTATTGAATCAAAAACAACAGCCTTTCAATATAAAATGCAACCCCTGTCAATACACCGCTGGACTCACCTGCTCCCGCTTTCTCCTGTTGTGCTATTTTCTAACAAACATGACTGGCTCAGCTGTTGTGGGGAACTTCGGTAAGTTTTATCATGTGAAATGCAGACCGTGATCTGCTTTATTTCCTATCGTATTGCACAAGTTGACTGCAGGTATTAACTTAAAGAAGCTACAAATATAAAAATCTATTGAACGAAAAAAAACGTCTCAAAGGTATTGAAAAAAAACATCCTGAGGCTATTTCCAAATACCTCAGTATACGGTATCCCGCCCAAGCCTACTTTGTGCTGCTTTCCAGTACTCTCTACTTGACTTTACTTCAGATGCCAGTTTGTATCAGATCTCTCCCCATTTAACCGTGACATTTCCTTCCCACAGGACAATGTGAACCTGCTTCTGACTGAAGAGGAGATGTACAGCCTAATGGAAACCTTCAAGCAGTGCAAGATCATCCCTGGTCAGTCATACTGCTGAAGTTCTAGAGAACAATACATTTCATAGCTGACAGATCTCCATAAGCTAGGACAAGTATGCTTTATTTGGTACAGCACAGTTGACAGATGAATAGATCAGTACATGCATACAGGGCTGTTCTCATACAGCTCTTCAAGCATCTCTGAACCAACCCTCTGAGCGCGTTATGAGTTACTGAGTACAGAAAGGTGCCAAAAGCTCTCTGTTGTAATGTGCACATGCTCATAATAACAAAATGTCTCTATACAGGAATTATTGGTAAGTACCTGTTAATGTATGTATTTGTTAGCAATTGTCTGTTTACAGGTAGCTATAAAACTGCACACTATTTCAGCCTCGTTTCCTACTGTGTGAAGGGAAATCAACAAGAGGCATTTCACCTTTGTAAAATTAATCATAAACTAATTGTATTTTGGATCACTGCTTGTGGAGATTAACTTTGGTTCAATTGCTCTTGCTGTGTAGAGTCGTGCCTGGTGTCGGATGAGCTGCTGCAGTACCACCACTTTGTGTCCAAGCAACTGTTTGAGAAGGACCTGTCTGATGAGCAGGAAGAGGAGGTACTGGCTCAGTTCGCTGCCCTGGACCCAGAGAAGAGGGGCCAGATTGAGTGGTCTGACTTCCTATACCATGAGTCTCTGGGAGTGCTCAGGAAGTTCCGCACAGAGGTACCAGAACCCATGAAACACACACACACACTCACATACTCCAGATTCCCTTGTTCCAGTGTTAATTTTGTCAACAAAAATAGTGACTCAAATATTAGTCAAACACCTATTTTTCAGTGGCAATTGACGAGACCATAACTGTCTAAATGGGCCCAGAAACTATAACTAAACGCACATTATTTTATTTTCAGGTGTTTAAAACGAGACAAAATTAAATCTGACTACTAAGTGGACTAGACAAGAGTTTTTGGAGAGATTGAGAGCTTTTCAGTGATAAGCACAATTAATATTAGAAGCGCAGTTCTGTTCAGCAATGGGATGTACATGCCACACCTGGCACACAGCCTGCATCAGCTGGTGAACTGCAGGGGAGAAAGCGATGAGTGTGGGCATACAGGCTCCGGCTCCGCTCCGGGGAGTGTGGGCAGACAGGCTCCACTCCGGCTCCGCTCCGGGGAGTGTGGGCAGACGGGCTCCGCTCCGGGGAGTGTGGGCAGACGGGCTCCGCTCCGGGGAGTGTGGGCAGACGGGCTCCGCTCCGGGGAGTGTGGGCAGACGGGCTCCGCTCCGGGGAGTGTGGGCAGACGGGCTCCGCTCCGGGGAGTGTGGGCAGACGGGCTCCGCTCCGCTCCGGCTCCGCTCCGGGGAGTGTGGGCAGACGGGCTCCGCTCCGGGGAGTGTGGGCAGACGGGCTCCGCTCCGGGGAGTGTGGGCAGACGGGCTCCGCTCCGGGGAGTGTGGGCAGACGGGCTCCGCTCCGGGGAGTGTGGGCAGACGGGCTCCGCTCCGGGGAGTGTGGGCAGACGGGCTCCGCTCCGGGGAGTGTGGGCAGACGGGCTCCGCTCCGGGGAGTGTGGGCAGACGGGCTCCGCTCCGGGGAGTGTGGGCAGACGGGCTCCGCTCCGGGGAGTGTGGGCAGACGGGCTCCGCTCCGGGGAGTGTGGGCAGACGGGCTCCGCTCCGGCTCCCCTCCAGCTCCGCCGCACTCTCTTGCTTCCTTGTAGCTAACCAGTCACCACCAGCCTTCTAGTTAGCTACCCTTTGCCTGGTTAAGAAACACAAGCAGCTTTACGAAATTAAAAACAATAACAGCATTGCGTTTAATAGCAAAACAACAGTCTAGCTATGCCTTTATCTCCCTTGAGTGTAGAAAAGTAGAATGTCTTTGAAGTTATAGTCTCATTCAACCTTCCCACATTCCCCACTGCATTTCATAGCCAGGTTCTGTAGCCAAGTCTCCCTCTTTTCGTCAGAGAAAAAGGCTTGAATCTAGCCCTTACCTTTCAAAGATCTGACCGATAATACCGTGCATTGGTGGGCCGCATTTTACATTCATAGAGCACATAGCAGGCCATTCTAAACTAGGCTACTTGTGGACCGGACCGTTAACCATTTTAGGCTACATCTTGTTCAGTTATGTTACCTCATTAGCTAGCTATAGCTAACATGGGGTGTGTTCAGCAGGACGGAACATTTTGGAAAATTCAGATATAGAAATATGATCTGTAAAACCAACATGGCTCGCTGACGTGTTGCATAAGGAACAACGTTGGCTCTATTCATGGTATTTCTACCTGCAACATTCAACAACGTTTTGCAACTGGTAACATTACCAGAAATATTTGGTGGCACAGAAAAAAAGGAAAAGGGATAGCAAACAATTTATTGACCAATTTCCTTTTTCCACTACACTGACTTCGTAAATATTGTTATTTTGAGTTAATGTGGACCCAGTGACTCAGACTTGAGCAATTGGACCAGGACTTGAGCACTGGGACTCAGACTTCAGCCATAGGGACTTGTGACTATTGGGGAATCGGACTTGGACTGGGACTCGAGTACAGGGGACTTGGGACTCCCGATTTGGACATGACGTTTAGTGACTCAACTACATCACTGGGCGAAACCCCAATTGTTGCTGATTCATCTGTGGAACATTGACAACAATGGCAATGATGCGAGGTGCAACCCATACTACTTTGCCAATACTTTGCTGCACCATCTGGTGATTGTGCTGCTCTCTGTCTCTCTCTGTTTTATGTAATGAGTAATATCTATGTTGGCTGAATTAGGAATTTACATGGCCAGCTAATTCTTATATAAACTCAGCAAAAAAAGAAACGTCCTCTGAGACAAAGTTCCACAGACACGTGACTAACAAATTGAATAATGTGTCCCTGAACAAAGGCGGGGTCAAAATCAAAAGTAACAGTTAGTATCTGGTGTGGCCACCAGCTGCATTAAGTACTGCAGTGCATCTCCTCCTTCTTGCTGTGAGATGTTACCCTACTCTTCCACCAAGGCACCCGCAAGTTCCCGGACATTTCTGAGGGGAATGGCCCTCAGTCCTGTCTGGTCCAGCGATGGTGGGTTTGTGCCCATAGGCGACGTTGTTGCCGGTGATGTCTGGTGAGGCCTACAAGCCTTCAGCACTGATAGAGGGATTGTGCGTTCCTGGTGCGTTCCTGGTGTAACTCGGACAGTTGTTGCCATCCTGTACCTGTCCCCGCAAGTGTGATGTTCGGATGTACCGATCCTGTGCAGGTGTTACGCGTGGTCTGCCACTGAGGACAATCAGCTGTCCGTCCTGTCTCCCTGTAGTGATGTCTTGGGCATCTCACAGTACAGACACTGCAATTTATTGCCCTGGCCACATCTGCAGTCCTCATGCCTCCTTGCAGCATGCCTAAGGCACCTCCACGCAGATGAGCAGGGACCCTGGACATCTTTCTTTTGGTGTTTTTCAGAGTCGGTAGAAAGGCCTCTTCAGTGTCTGAAGTTTTCATAACTGTGACCTTAATTGCCTACAGTCTGTAAGCTGTTAGTGTCTTAATGACCGTTCCACAGGTGCATGTTCATTAATTGTTTATGGTTCATTGAACAAGCATGGGAAACAGTGTTAAAACCCTTTACAATGAAGATCTGTGAAGTTATTTGGACAGTGTCCTGAAAAAAGGACGTTTATTTTTTTGCTGAGTTTGTTTGTCATATTTCTGCTGTTGGAAGAATAGGATGTTATGCATTACAATATGTTGGTAGGACAAGGCTATGTATGTTTGTGCACATGGTCACTGATTTATGTTAACTATATAGGTTAATGAGGCAATAAAAATGTGATGTGACTCAAATGAAAGGCCATTTATTTGACAAATGGCCCACTGTTTTCATCATTTTGACAATAATTAAACTAAATCATTAATCAAATGACAAAAATGTGACTAAGACTTAATGATATTTTAGTCAAAAATGAGACTGGACTAAATCTGTAAAAAGAGAGCCATAATTAACACTGCCTTGTCCCCAGAACTCATTGGTGCGTCTGTTGAGCGCTAAGGAGAGGGACCACGTGCGGTTAGTGTTCGTGGGTTTGGACCTGGATAAAGATGGAGTGGTTACGGGAGCAGAGACCCGCTGGGCCCAGCAGTCCTGGTTTCAGAAGTTCAGCAAGGAGTCCCAGTCCTGCAACGTGAGGTGAGCGTAACGCTGGTGAGACTGAGCCCATGACCATCCATCTACAGGAGATGAGGTTGGAAAGTTAATTCAATGTCTGTCACAGACTCGCAGTCAGGCGCTCCTACTCAATGTGACCCATTTCTGCTCTTCTATCCGCCTCATACTCTACAACAGGGAACATCAATTAAAATTCAGCTGCGGGAGGATATTTTCATAATTACGAATATTTTGTAGACTGCAAATTGACTGCAAGAAGCCCAAACGGATATAATTGTGTACTAAAACATAATAATTTCAAACCTTGCTTGAATTTTGTATACGATCACATACAGTATATCTCTATTATGCGTGGGAATACTTGGGAACAGATTTCCAAAGCTCCCTTGGAGCTGATTTTACTGGTGTTTTCAGTCTTTTATGTCCAACAATAAAAAAAATATATCTATGAAATCGCAGGCCGCCAGTTGGGGAACCCTGCTCTACAAACAAATGACTAATATTCATTTTTTTATGGTGTGAGATGCAGCAAATTGACTGTGCCTGTGAGAGCTGTGAACTAAAGCTGACTGCTGGGGTTTCATCTGAATTTAATCATATTTCAGTGCCAACAGCACAGTCTGCATTGCTGACAAATGCCCATCGTGTCTTTGAAGAACACTCAGTGGGGTCCATTTTTTTTTTTTGCTGGCTGGGGTTGCCATTTCACTTTGCAAGAATGTTCGAGCCACAATAAACTCCACTGGTTCAGTTTTGGTTAGCTACAACAGGTTGTCAGTTGCTATGACTGGGGTAACAGAGGTACAGGTGCTTGTTGTGATGTTACCCTTGTGCAGCTGCTGATAGGCCCTGGCTCTTCTCCATCTCAGTGGTCGTGCCTGCTGCAGGCGCATCAGTGAGCTTGGGATCGCACTCGACATGGTCCTCTTTTTAAAATGTATTTTAAATGTATTTTTATTTTTTTGTGCTCTTGGCAGTGCCCAGCCATTTTTAGATGTCCATGCTGATAAACGCTTAGCCAACCAACTATAATTATTCAGCTTGTCGCTACCAAAACGTAACAAAGCTAGTATCTACTAGCTAGGTTATTATTAGCTGTCTGCAAAAGTGAACAACTTTTTTCCCCCCTGTGAGGAAAGAAACCCCAACCCGGGATCCGATGAGCTTCCTTAACAAGGTAATGGAGGTACCTTATGACATAACCATGCCCGGCTTTGCTACCTCGTAGAGCTGGCCCTGTTCAGGGTTGCTCTGAGCTGTACGAAATAATTTACTTAAGCTAGCTTTATTTCTATAACTCACCTCTCTTCATCTCAGTGTTGGTCTCACTGTGATCTAGACCTTCTCTCTGATACCAATTAATTCACAATAAGTGTGTGCGTGCATGCACTACCCTGTGTTACCCTCCTTCATTGTTATATGTCATGTAATGCCATTCCATCCTTCACAGACTCTTTGGATTGTGTTCTCCTGTGAATTGTGGGTAAGTGACACAGCACGGCATGGGTTATAATTATTTTTCTTCTCTTTGGCACATCCAAGCCCTGAATCCACAAGTAATCTCACACAACCTATTCCCTTTTGACATTCCACCCATCATTTCACTTCCCCACCCACCAAGGCCAGGATAAGGTCCACCTGAGGAATAATGAAATCACAGATCAAACACTACAGGTGGTAGCTATAAAGTTGAAAGAACAATTGAGATGTCTAGCCTATACTCCAAGAGTCCTTCCTGTGATGATTCCCTGTTGGTTTGATAAGATCGATCCAGTCCTCTCATTAGAAAGATCAAAAGATAGGCTTTTGTTTTTCTGTGAGAAGCTCTAGAAGGCTTCACTCATCAGCTTTGAGGACACAGGGGGCTAAGTTGACGTGAGAGGGTCTACGCCCAGAACTGAGAATGCATTCTAATTCATCTCTTAGGTCAGAAGTGGCTGTTTTCTGTTTTTTCTTTTTTTTCAGCTTTTGCATAGAGCTTACGTATAGTATATGATATAGACATAATTTTAAGCTGGAGAATGTATAATATAAACATAATATTAAGCCAGAGAGTGCGAGAAGATTGAGGATGTAACAGAAGGTGTTCAAGTATTAATCTTTCACAGAGGAGGTTCACAAAGCAGACCTTGAACCTTTCTCAATCTTTAATAATTCATGAGTTTGGCTGTGGCCTGGAAGAGAGCCATTTGGTCTCAATAACCCACTGAGACATTTTCAGTGGGAATGTGGTTTTGCACTATATTTGCACCTGACCTCTTCACAGCTGAAACAAAACACTTTTTGAAAGAAAAGGGTGTCTTGTCCTTGGCAGACATGTTGGAAACTCAATGCCGCCAATTGTAGTGTATAGTGATACAATATTTCTGTTGTGTGTGTTTCCTGAGGCAGTATTAGCCACGTTGGCCCCATATCTGAGAGCAGTCCAGCCAGCTCCAGCAGTGAGAGAAGCAGTCAGAAAGATGACAACAGGTATGTACTAAATATAATTGTGTGTTTGCAGTAAGCAGGCCTCAGTTTAGAGGAGTTGGCTCCCTAACCTCTCTGTTCCCATCACCAGACCAGTGAGCTGGGAAGACTTCCTGAGGGAGAGTGCCATCTACATCCTGGCTGCACGGCCCAACAGCTTGGCCATGCATATCCGCCTACCACTATAGCCCACGAGACCTCACCCTGCCTGGGAGAGCATATACCATGGCACTGTAGGGGACAAACCTGAGCCCAATAGAGGAATACTGCACCACTAAGAGACTGGACAGAATAAGCCATCAACAGATCTCCTGCTTCGCACCACAGATCAACGACCCACTGACACCACAGATCAACGACCCACTGACACCACAGATCAACGACCCACTGACACCACAGATCAACGACCCACTGACACCACAGATCAACGACCCACTGACACCACAGATCAACGACCCACTGACACCACAGATCAACGACCCACTGACACCACAGATCAACGACCCACTGACACCACAGATCAACGACCCACTGAAAACAACATTCAATGACCTACAAATACTTACTGACAGTAAAATGACAACACAAGCTGACAACCCACTTGTTATAGACACTCATGAAACACTAAGGATAAAAAGGCAACAGCCCATTTTCACACACAAGCCAACAATTCAGTGGTGCTTTGAAGGCTTGGGGTATCCTGGGAGGCTCACTTTCCCCTAAATCAGTGCTTCCCAACTCCGGTTCTTGATTACCCCCAACGACACACATTTTTGTTGTTGCCCCGGACAAATTAAATCAATGTTTTTGTGAAGGGCTTCATGATTAGTTGACAAGTAAAATCAGGTGTGTTTGTCTAGGGCCACAACACATATGTACCTTTTGGTGTACTTGAGGACCGGAATTGGGGAAACGCTGCCCTAAATGATTACTTTATACATTCCATTTGTCATGTTACAGTCTAAGACACCTTTTCTGTGATTTGATTTTGAATTCGATAAGAATCAGATTGATAGGCTGTCTTATGCTATCACATAACCTGTTTTGGTTCAAGCATCATATTTGGATCATCTTCTGTATTGTATCATAATTGTTGAAAGTAAAATAGTATCTGTCATTGAGGGAGATTTTGAAGCCCCTTCAAATCTTGGATGACGAACGGATAGACTTCTGTGTTAAGACTGACAGTGCAACTGCTCCTGATCAGCACATGTACCAAACAGGAATGAAAGCTATGTGCATACATAATATTATATATCAAGACATATGCCATATAAGTATAATGACATATATTATTATGCATTTAAAACGCTGTATTTATTCTACCCTCCATTTTTCCACTCACTTGTTTAAGATCCATTTATGTTATCTTTAAGCAAAGACTATGATGAAGGTTGTGAATTTTGTTGTATTGGACACTAATCCAGTAGCTGGCCTGTTCATTCATCCATAAGTATATTTGCTCCTGTACAACCACTGCACATGACAAAGTGGAATAATCTGCTGCTGCCATTCTAATTTTATTTGAACACTGAAGTTTAGAATTGTACAGCTTTGAGGGTTATTTCTTGGAATTGAAATCATGCATTTAAAAGGATCTCTGTAGGATGAGTAATGTTGGCGCCCACACATTCGGCCTTCATGATACTTGCAGTAGCATTGCTTCAGACTCGACTTGTACATTTAACTGTGAAATGTATTGGCTTTATGGAGTGACATTACAGTTTGGGTTAGTTAGGGGAACATGTTGATACATTTTCCCAGGTGCTACAGTATATCATGTTTATGCTCATGTAATGAAGGTCTAATGTCTGGTACTTGAATGCTAAGATGGTCAAGGCTGGGGAATATGTGACAGTGCTGAAATAAATGCATGACATTAACCCTCCTAATGGACTCTATGTGCTACGTGTTTCTTTGCTCAGGGAACAAACGTCAGTGTCTTTACGAGATTACATTTGATCTATCAAGGTAAATCTGTAAATAAATGCCAAGAGCACTATATAGATAGTGACTAACCATTGTATCCTAAGCAGATCACTGGACAAACAAAGGAGTTTGCCCATGGAGTGTTGAGTGGAGTGGCTCATTGAAACCCCTCAGGTGTTCATGTGGCGCCAGTAAGCGTGAAAGGCACAGAGTGATCCACATTCTCCCTGGCTGGGTGGTTTTCTAAGAAGCCCTACCTTGCGGTGGTAGGAGTACAATGGTTACTGTGAGTGGCTACTGCCACCAACACCACTGAACACTATCCCCGGGAGTTTGTCAAGACTGTTCTTCTGAAAAATAAAAGATTGGATCCATCTCTAAATGGAGTTTTAAGCTTGGGGATATTTTCTTAGATGAGCGTTTTATAACGCTTTCATAACAGATTAAGTGATGATATTCTGTTTATTGGCAGCTCTGAAGAAACCCAATCTATGTGAGAATGTTGTTCATTGACTACAGCTCACTATAGTGCCCTCCAAGCTCTTCACTAAATTAAGGACCCTTGGATTAAAAGGCTCCCTCTGCAACTGGATCCTGGACTTCTAGGCGGACCGCCCCCAAGTGGTAAGGGTAGGCAACAACATAACCACCACGCTGACCCTCAACACTGGGGCCCCTCAGGGGTGCATGCTTAGTCCCCTCTTGTACCCCCTGTTCACCAACGACTGCGTGGCCGCGCATGAATCCAACACCACCATTAAGTTTGGCGACAACACAATGGTAGTAGGCCTGACCACTGACGACAATGAGACCTACAGGGAGAAGGTCAGAGACCCATCAACATCGACCGGGCTGTAGTGGAGCAGGTTGAGTAATTCAAGTTCATCTGTGTCCATATCACTAAGGAATTATCATGCTCCATACAGACCAACAGTCGTGAAGAGGGCATGACAATGCCTCTTCCCCTCAGGAGGCTGAAAAGATTCAGCACGGGCCCTCAGATCCTCAAAAAGTTGTAAAGCTGCACCATTGAGAGCATCGTGACTGGCTACATTACCGCTTGGTATGGCAACTTGCGTCACTGGGGCCGAGCTCGCTGCCATCCAGGACAGGAACTCTATACCAAGCGGTGTCAGAGCAAGGCCATAATAATTGTATGACTCCAGCCACCCAATTCATACTGTTCTCTCTGCTACCACACGGCAAGCGGTACCGATGTACCAAGTCTGGACCCAACAGGACCCTGAACAGCTTCTACCCCCAAGCCATAAGACTGCTAAATAGTTAGCCCCAGTAACTATTTTGCACTAACTTTTTACTCATCACGCTGCTGTTATTGTTTATCTATCCTGTTGGTTAGTCACTTTATCCCTACCTATATGTACATACAGTTGTAGTCCGAAGTTTACATACACTTAGGTTGGAGTCATTAAAACTCGTTTTTCAACCACTCCACAAATTTCAACCACTATAGTTTCGGCAAGTTGGTTAGGACATCTACTTTGTGCATGACACAAGTAATTTTTCCAACAATTGTTTACAGACAGATTATTTCACTTATAACTCACTGTATCACAATTCCAGTGGGTCAGAAGTTTACATACACTAAGTTGACTGTGCCTTTAAACAGCTTGGAAAATTCCAGAAAATGATGTCATGGCTTTAGAAGCTTCTGTTAGGCTAATTGACATCATTTGAGTCAATTGGAGGTGTACCTGCAGATGTATTTCAAGGCCTACCTTCAAACTCAGTGCCTCTTTGCTTGACATCATGGGAAAATCAAAAGAAATCAGCACACCCACAACACACCCTCAGAAAAAAAATTGTAGACTTCAACAAGTCTGGTTCATCCTTGGGAACAATTTCCAAACGCCTGAAGGTACCACGTTCATCTGTACAAACAATAGTATGCAAGTATAAACACCATGGGACCATGCAGCTGTCATACCGCTCAGGAAGGAGATGCGTTCTGTCTCCTAGAAATGAACGTACTTTGGTGCGAAAAGTGCAAATCAATCCCAGAACAACAGCAAAGGACCTTGTGAAGATGCTGGTGGAAACAGGTACAAAAGTATCTATATCCACAGTAAAACGAGTCCTATATCGACAAAACCTGAAAGGTAGCTCAGCAAGGAAGAAGCCACTGCTCCAAAACCGCAATTAAAAAACAAAGATCATACTTTTTGGAGAAATGTCCTCTGGTCTGATGAAACAAAAATCAAACTGTTTGGCCATAATGACCATTGTTATGTTTGGAGGAAAAAGGGGGAGGCTTGCAAGCCGAAGAACACCATCCCAACCGTGAAGCACAGGGGTGGCAGCATCATGTTGTGGCGGTGCTTTGCTGCAGGAGGGACTGGTGCACTTCAGAAAATAGATGGCATCATGTGGAAGGAAAATTATGTGGATATATTGAAGCAACATCTCAAGATATCAGTCAGGAAGTTAAAGCTTGGTCGCAAATGGGTCTTCCAAATGGACAATGACCCCAAGCATACTTCCAAAGTTGTGGCAAAATGGCTTAAGGACAACAAAGTCAAGGTATTGGAGTGGCCATCACAAAGCCCTGACCTCACCTATAGAAAATTTGCGGGCAGAACTGAAAAAGTGTGTGCGAGCAAGGAGGCCTACAAACCTGACTCAGTTACACCAGCTCTGTCAGGAGGAATGGGCCAAAATTCACCCAACTTATTCTGGGAAGCTTGTGGAAGGCTACCTGAAATGTTTAACATGGGTCAAACAATTTAAAGGCAATGCTACCAAATACTAATTGAGTGTATGTAAACTTCTGAGCCACTGGTAATGTGATGAAAGCAATAAAAGCTGAAATAAATAATTCTCTCTACTTTTATTCTGACATTTCACATTCTTAAAATAAAGTGGTGATCTTAACTCACCTAAAAGACAGGGACTTTTTACTAGGATTAAATGTCAGGAATTGTGAAAAACGGAGTTTAAATGTATTTGGCTAAGGTGTACGTAAACTTCCAACTTCAAATGTATCTACCTTATTTACCTCATACCTCTGCACATCGACTTGGTACTGGTACCCTGTGTATATAGCCACGTTATCGTTACCCATTATGCAATCCTCATATTATTATTTTTCTATTATTTCTAAAAACAATATCTTGGCATTGTTGGGAAAGGCTGGTAAGTAAGCATTTCAACTGTTTTTTACAAAGTGTAACAAATACAATTTAATTTGAAGTTGAATTTGATTTAGCCTTTGTCTCAAACATAGCTCACAGCACTGCTATTCTTTACCACAGCAATGATCCACTCAGTGACAGCAGGGTCAGGGCCCATTCAAGCTAGAGTGTGTCTATACAGAGTCTCTTGTGTGACTGAATGAAGGTCAGTGTAAATCAATGTAAAGGGTAACAAACGTCCCACTGAGCTCAAAGGAAGGACTGCTGACTGGCCTGGCCTCTAGGGGCATGCTGTGCCGTGTGATTGACAGACAGGGCACCACAGGGATACAGGACTATCAGCACCATCCTGCTCCCAGCTAGAAAGTAAAGCTCAATATTTGAATAAAAGGCATTCGGGTAAAGGTAGATTGGATTCTAAACATGGGGCCATGCTACTATAATATAATGATGATGTTTTTAGATAGCTTGGTAACAATTAGCCTCCTACTGTCTGTGAGCCTCACAACCCAGCATCCCTTTGAACAGCACTTTGATCCGAGACCTCATTATGAGCCACAGCAAAGGGCACAGGCTCCCTGTGCGGTAGCAAGCAAAACTGGAGGGTATCCGTATGTTTGTGAGGATGCCTTATGTATATGTGTACCTGACCTATGCATGAGAGAGAGAGAGAGAGAGAGAGAGAGAGTGTGTACGTGTCTATGTCTTGATTAGTGCGTTTGAGGCCAGTTGAGAACAAGTTCTCATTTACAACTGCGACCTGGCCAAGATAAAGCAAAGCAGTGGGACAAAAACAACAACACAGAGTTACACATAAACAAACGTACAGTTAATAACACAAAATAAAATAAAAATAGAAAAACCTATGTACAGTGTGTGCAAATGTAGAAGAGTAAGGAGGTAGGTAATAAATAGGCCCTGATGGTGAAAATAAATACAATTTAGCATTAATACTGGAGTGATAGATGTGCAGATGATGATGTGCAAGTAGAGATACTGGGGTGCAAAAGAGCAGGAGGGTAAGTAATAATATGGGGATGAGGTAGTCGGGTGTGCTATTTACAGATTGGCTATGCACAGGTACAGTGATTGGTAAGCTGCTCAGACAGCTGATGCTTAAAGTTAGAGAGGGAGATATAAGACTCCAGCTTCAGAGATTTGTGCAACTGTGTATAATGAGTGTGTCTGTTTATGAGTGGATGAGCGTGTGTATCACAGGTGGCTGATGGCACCTTAATTGGGGATGATGGGCTCATAGTAACGACTGGAACGGAATAATATGGAGTGGTATTAAACGCATCAAACATGGTTTCCGTGAGTTTGATACCATTCCATTCTCTCTATTTCAGGCATCATTATGAGCCATCCTCCCCTCACTAGCCTTCTGTTTGTGTATTATGGAGGGAGGCTGGTAAGGGAGTAATTGGTACTGGCATTAAGGACATGCAGAAGGTGAGGATGAAACAGGGACAGAATCATCTGCAGTCTCCTCTGCAGCTCTCCTCACACCCAGACAGACTAAAGATAGGGAGCCACCAGACAGTGCAGCCAGAGCCAGCCACTCAGGGCTATTTCACAAGCTGCTAAGAACTGTAGGGTGTTGGAAAAACCATATCAGAAGTTTAGAAGCAAGTGACCATTCTTGTTTGTTTGACTGCCCGTCATCATGATTGTAAAGTTGACTTGAAAGACTTGCATGAAAAACACAAGGACTACTAGTTTGACTTTCAGCACAGGGATTATACATTGTTATGTGACTATAGATATACACAAGGAAAATGTTTGAAAAAATGTCTAAATAATGCTTAAATAATGAGTGTTTAGCTGGGATGGTCTATAACTTTTATGTCCTAGAAATCTAGTTTTCCCTGCTGGACTGAGCCTCGATAGCCCATCAAAGGTCGACACTTCCACCTGGTGGTAAGAAAGTGAAACTGCACGCACTATCTGACAGTTAAGGAAGAAAGGAGGCGGGGCCCTCTGGAATGATGAGGAAGGTTGTGGTGTCAACAACAGAACGTGGGAAAATTGTAAAATAAAAGACGAGCATTTTAGTGGTGTAAACTGACATCAATTCTAAGGTATGGTTTTCAATATTCATATTTCCTTCTCAGTTTGTGGTTCTTGTCAACGTTAAATCAGATATAGCCACAGAGGGAGCTAGCTGTTTACTTTAGCTAGCTAGCTAGTAACTATAGCATCCAATGATCCATCGGTTGCAGCAACTCGAAAAGAGCTTGCCCGATTGCCTACACAGCACGCATCTATTATCTGTTCCCGGTAAAACATTTAATATCCGACCATGTGGAAAAGTTTGACCCCAGGGAAGCACACACAAATTATTTGACATAACTACTAGACATTGCTTGGTAACGTAAAGCGAACGTTAGCTAATGTTTTTAGCTAGCTAAGTTAACACAGCACCCTAACCAGGGATACTAAACTGTCCGGTGTTTCCAGATGTCTAGTATGAAATATGACCTATAATTAATTACAATATGAGTTAAATCGTTTTCCTTCCAAAAAACTAATTGCAATTATGTAGCGTATCCGGGCCCTGTTGCGGATGTATTTTCGTTGTTTAAAATAGAATAGAGAGTGTTTAAATTATCCCAAAGCAATTTATCCATTCACCTGCAAGTAAGGGTTATAAAAAGCGTCATTCCCGTATTGTTTACTGCGTTTCCCGGAATTGGTAGTTGATCCATTGATGTCAGTCTGTTTTAAAGGTGCACTATGCAGAAACAAACAGGAAGCGGCAAAGAGAGCCTCCACTTGATGGAAAATCTGTCTACCTCAAGCAGTTGGTGTTTTTTTCGCCCACCAAGCAAGGAGTTTTTGTATAGAGATCAATGAGATTGTTGAATTTGATCAACAACAAAAAACAAATGGCTTATTTGCTATTTATATCGGAGTTGTCCTGACAAGGCTATGTATATTCATGGGATGAGGCTGTTAGGTGGGGAGAGAAGTATCTTGTCATTATATCCATCATTTTTTGGCAGAAATCGCTCTGCCATTTCCTGGTTGCTAAATTTCTAATAGTTTGATTTCGGTGTATGTGACAAAACAAGCGTAGAGAATCATTGTACCGTCTAAACCACTGTGAAATATATTTTCAATAACTGAAAATATAGTATTTAGAACGGGAAGCATAGATATATTTCACATAGGACAGATCTACCACTTCTTAGACTGTCTTTCAAGGAGAATGAGAGTCCTATAACTCACATTTTATATGTAAATTTGGTAGGGTAACTAAAAAGTTAGATATTGCAGCTTAAAGTGACTGTCCAGTGAAAACTTTGTAACACTACAAAATGTGGAAAAAGTCAAGGGGTGTGAATATTTTTTTAAGGCACTGTAGCTAGATAACATTATGGAGTAAATCCATTTGAATTCAATCACTTTTTGATAGCACCCCTTTTTATTTGAACGAAACCTTTCCAATTTTAGAAATGTTCAGAAAGGGATTTTTTTGGGACCTGAATGCCAAAACATTCAAGAGACAAAGTTGCTCAGTTGACCTATTTTGCATTCCCAACCTTACCATGTCTTAATCACTGCAAAAATCACATTTGAGATGTATATAATTTAAAAGCTTACAAACGGGGTTGTCAAACTATTTCTTTGTGTGTGTGTGTGTGTGTGTATTATATATATGTACACACACACATAGTACCAGTCAAAAGTTTGGACACACCTACTCATTCCAGGGTTTTCTTTATTTTTTACTATTTTCTACATTGTAGAATAATAGTGAAGACATCAAAACTATGAAATAACACATATGGAATCATGTGGTAACCAAAAAATAAGTGTTTATATAATGTATTTTATATTTGAGATTCTTCGAAGTAGCCACCCTTTGCTTTGATGACAGCTTTGCCCACTCTTGGCATTCTCTCAACCAGCTTCATGAGGTAGTCACCTGAATGTATTTCAATGAACAGGTGTGCCTTGGTAAAACTTAATTTGTGGAATTTCTTTCCTTTTTAAAGTGTTTAAGCAACTCAGTTGTGTTGTGACAAGGTAGGGGTGGCATACAGAAGATAGCCCTATTTGGTAAAAGACCAAGTCTATATTGGGCTCCTGAGTGGCGCAGCGGTCTAAGGCACTACAGACACCCTGGTTCAAATCCAGGCTGTATCATAACCGTCCGTTATTGGGAGTCCCATAGGGCGGCACACAATTGGCCCAGCGTCGTCTGGGTTTGGCTGGTGTAGGCCGTCATTGTAAATAAGAATTTGTTCTTAACTGACTTGCCTAGTTAAATAAAATATATTTATTATGGCAAGAACAGCTCAAATAAGCAAAGAGAAACTACATCATTACTTTAAGACATGAAGGTTGCTGCAAATAAACCACTACTTAAGGACACCAATAAGAAGAAGAGACTTGCTTGGGCCAAGAAACAGGAGCAATGGACATTAGACCTGTATAAATCTGTCCTTTAGTCTGATGAGTCCAAATTTGAGATTTTTGGTTTCAACAGGTGAACGGATGATCTTCTCATGGGTAGTTTTTACCTTGAAGCATGGAGGAGGAGGTGTGATTGTCAGGGTGTCCTTTGCTGGTGACACTGTCAGTGATTTATTTAGAATTCAAGGCACACTTAACCAGCATGGCTACCACAGCATTCTGCAGCGATACGCCATCCGTCTGGTTTGTGCTTAGTGGGACTATAATTAGTTTTTCAACAGGACAATGACCCAACACATCTCCAGGCTGTGTAAGGGCTATTTGACCAATAAGGAGAGTGATGGAGTGCTGCATCAGATGACCTGGCCTCCACAATCCCCTGACCTCAACCCAATTGAGATGGTTTGGGATGAGTTGGACCGCAGAGTGAAGGAAAAGCAGCCAACAGTTCTCAGCATATGTGGGAACTCCTTCAAGACTGTTGGAAAATCATTCCAGGTGAAGAGGTTTGAGAGAATGCCAAGAGTGTGCAAAGGGTGGCTACTTTGAAGAATCTAAAATCTATTTAGATTTTTTTTAACACTTATTTGGCTACTACATGATTCCATATGTGTTATTTTCATAGTTTTGATGTCTTCACTATTATTCTGCAATGTAGAAAATAGTAAAATTAAAGAAATTCCCATGAATGAGTAGGCGTGTCTGAACTTTTGACTGGTACTATATATATGTATATACACAGTGCATTCGGAAAGTATTCAGACCCCTTGGCTTTTTCCACATTTTGTTACATTACAGCCTTATTCTGAAATGGATAAAGAAAATTTAAAAATACTCATCAATCTACACACAATAGCCCATAATGGCAAAGCAAAAACAGGTTTTTAGAAACGTTTGCAACTTTAGTGCATGTCAGAGCAAAAACCAAGCCGTGAGGTCGAAGGAATTGTCCATAGAGCTCCGAGACAGGATTGTGCCGAGTCACATATTTGGGGAAGGGTACCAAAAAATGTTTGCAGCATTGAAGGTCCCCAAGAACATTGGCCTCCATCATTATTAAATGGAAGAAGTTTGGAACCACCAGTACTCTTCCTAGAGCTGGCTGCTTGGCCAAACAGCAATCATAGAAATATAGATCATAGAATAGACATGACCATTTAAGTTGACATTCGCCGGTGGGTGAACTGGCAGCCGTCTTTGTGGTAGTAATTACAAGTTACAATTTAAATTCAATTAACATTTCAATGTGTACGAGCTAAATTGCAGTGGTCTAAAGTGATAGAAATGTAATTCAGAGAATGGGCCTATGAATTAAATGACACTCATTCAAGATCATGTTGTGTCTTAACCGATTGTGGGCACACCAAAACCTCCGATGATGTGAAATAAGGTCTAAGCTTCAACATATGTGAATATGAAAAAAATTGTAGTTTACTCGTTTTAGATTATATATATATTTTCAAAGAAGTAACAGAATAATTTGTCAACACTGTGAGAGTTTTAATTATATAAAACTCAACCGTTTATCTTTTCCAGTGCTGAAGACATGGATGTCTCATGTTGTTGTTGGGTATGCAAAATGGGTCCACTTTGAGCACCTTTATCTCCTGAATGTTTTGGCATTCATGTCCAAAAACAATCTTTCTGACCACTTCTTCCATGGGAAAACATGTATGCAAAGTTTTGTTTAAATTAAAGGGGATGCTGTGAAAAGTGATTGAATTCAAATGCATTTACCCTACACATAGTATTTAGATGTGCCCACATTCTCTGTTCCTGATGTCCCTTATTGATTTTAGTATTTTTTACTGTTGTCCCATTAGTTTAGGCAATTTTCCAACCTTTGTCCACAGTGATTTTGGCTTATTGACACAGAGGGGACCATGGGGAACACTAACACCGGTATGGGTACGGGACACAGGCGGGACAGCCGCACCAAGGAGGGCGACAGGCCTAAAATCCTCATAGACAGTCCAGAGGATGCTGATATGTTCCATGGAGAGGACATCAAGGTCAGTTTTACAGGAGTAAACCTCTGTAATTATGTAGGGTGTCCAACCACTCTGCCCCAGAGAAAACGTGCTTTGGTGATAAAATGTATCTTCCTTATGTTTCTAAAATACATTTTACCAAGACAAATAGGATTATTCATGTTCTGAATCGTTCAAGTGTGGTCGTTCTCTATCATATCATTAACATTCTATCCAAAAAGACAGATTTTGTAACCTAATACATCCCATAATAAGCACCGAGCTCTGTTGATAGTGGTGCAGATTTCTCGCTTTCTTGTTGAGGATTTTACATTTTGTGGTCGTCGTCTTCAAAGTTATTTCAGTGGGTCTTAAAAAGCTAATTTACCATGACATGAGCTGAATTAAATGTAAAAGGCTTTGAAAATAAAAAGCTGGGTATAAGCTCAGTGCTCTGTTGACATTTCACAGAGATACGCCTGTTTTGGTGAGAAATATTCGAAAAAGAACGGGAATCTTAAATAAAATACTACATGTCATGTGTCCTATCCATCTTACCTCTATTGTTTTATGTCCTGTGGATTGTCAGGTAGACAGTAGCCTTAATTCTTGCACAGAATCCCGCCTAGCTGACTTGATGCCATTTTTCCAGATTTATTACCACTTTTTTTTTCTCTGTCCTCCATTTAGTCACCCTGTAGGATGCCAAACTAATTCTGTCTGTCCTTCAAGGGTAAACACTTCAATAACTTTTGAATGGATTATGATGGAGACATTAGGTTTGGACCATTGGTTTTCTTAGAGGATTATCTACAGTATTAACATAGTATATTACCCATTGGTCAAAACACACACAGAGAGACTCATCTCTCCCTCTTCCCATTTCTCACACACACACTTCCCTCGTCTCCTAGGCTCCACTAGAGAAAGAGGAGTACCTTGCATGGCGGCAGGACCTGGAGGCTGATAAAGGGCCCACACTGGACCGCCCCACTGTGTTCCGCTGGACTGGAAGCGGAAAGGAGGTCTTTCTGTCCGGATCCTTCAACAACTGGGCCAACAAGATCCCCCTAACCAGGAGGTGGGTTAGCAGCTATGAGAAGGGCATCATACTTATAACATTATTGTTGACCTGCCTTTGGTGCAATTCACACAATGTTGTGAGTGAGTATACACTTAATGTACGAAACATTAGGAACACCTGCTCTTTCCATGACATCGACTGACCAGGTGAAAGCTATGATCCCTTATTGATGTCACCTGTCAAATCCACTTCAATCAGTGTAGGATTTTTAAGGCTTGAGACAATTGAGACATGGATTGTGTATGTGTGCCATTCAGAGTGTGAATGGGCAAGACAAAAGATTTAAGTGCCTTTGAACGCGGTATGTTAGTAGGTGCAAGGCGCACTGGTTTTAGTCTGTCAAGAACTGAAACACTGCTGGGTTTTTCACGCTCAACAGTTTTCTGTGTTTATCAAGAATGGTCCAGCACCCAAAGGACATCCAGCCAACTTGACACAACTGTGGGAAGCATTGGAGTCAACATGGGCCAGTATCCCTGTGGAACACTTTCGACACCTTGTAAAAGGGGGTGCAACTCAATATTAGGAAGGTGTTCCTAATGTTTTATACACTCAGTGTATACTGTATGTATGCCCTTACTGTTTTTTATTTTTTTATTTAAGGGGGTAGACCAGCTTTAAAATTACAGATAGATTGTGGTCGGGTGATTGTGGAGGCCAGTTCATTGTATGCAGCACTCCATCACTGTCCTTCTTGGTCAAATATCCCTTACACAGCCTGGAGGTGTGTTGGAATATTGTCCTGTTGAAAAACAAATGATAGTCCCACTAAGCGCAAACCAGATGGGATGGTGGATCGCTGCAGAATTCTGTGGTAGCCATGCTGGTTAAGTGTGCCTTGAATTCTAAATAAATCACTGACAGTGTCACCAGAAAAGCACCCCCACACCATCACACCTCCTCCATGCTTCACGGTGGGAACCACACATGCAGAGATCATCCATTCACCTACTCTGGGTCTCACAAAGACAGCGGTTGGAACCAGAAATCTCAAATTTGGACTCATCAGACCAAAGGACAGATTTCCACTGGTCTAATGTCCATTGCTCGTGTTTCTTGGCCCAAGAAAGTCTCTTCTTATTGGTGTCCTTTAATAGTGGTTTCTTAGCAGCAATTAGACCATGAAGGCCTGATTCACGCTGTCTCCTCTGAACAGTTGATGTTGAGATATGTCTGTTACTTGAACTCTGTGAAGCATTTATTACCTCTGCAGCAGAGGTAACTCTGTGTCTTCCTTTCCTGTGGCAGTCCTCATGAGAGCCAGTTTCATCATCGCACTTGATGGTTATTGCGACTGAACTTGCAGAAACTTTAAAAGTTCTTTGAATTTTCCAGATTGACTGTCTTAAAGTAATGATGGACTGTCGTTTCTCGTTGCTTATTTGAGCTGTTCTTTCCATAATATGGACTTGGTCTTTTACCAAATAGGGCTATCTTCTGTATTTTAATTTTTTTTTAAATTATTTCACCTTTATATAACCAGGTAGGCAAGTTGAGAACAACTTCTCATTTACAACTGCGACCTGGCAAAGATAAAGCAAAGCAGTTTGACACATATAACAACAGAGTTACACATGGAGTAAAACAAACATACAGTCAATAATACAGTAGAAAAATAAGTCTATATACAATGTGAGCAAATGAGGTGAGATAAGGGAGGTAAAGGCAATAAATAGGCCATGGTGGCAAAGTAAATACAATATAGCAATTAAAACACTGGAATGGTAGATTTGACAGGTGATGAGTGTGCAAAGTAGAAATACTGGGGTGCAAAGGAGCAAAATAAATAAATAAATACAGTAGGGGAAGAGGTAGTTGTTTGGGCTATTTATAGAGGGGCTATGTACAGGTGCAGTGATCTGTGAGCTGCTCTGACAGCTGGTGCTTAAAGCTAGTGAGGGAGATAAGTGTTTCCAGTTTCAGAGATTTTTGTAGTTCGTTCCAGTCATTGGCAGCAGAGAACTGGAAGGAGAGGCGGCCAAATGAGGAATTGGCTTTGGGGGTGACAAGTGAGATATACCTGCTGGAACGTGTGCTACGGGTGGGTGCAGCTACGGGGACCAGCGAGCAGAGATAAGGCGGGACTTTACCTAGCAGGGTCTTGTAGATGACCTGGAGCCAGTTGGTTTGGCGATGAGTATGAAGCGAGGGCCAGCCAACGAGAGCGTACAGGTCGCAGTGGTGGATAGTATATGGGGCTTTGGTCACAAAACGGATGGCACTGTGATAGACTGCATCCAATTTGTTGAGTAGGGTGTTGGAGGCTATTTTGTAAATGACATCGCCGAAGTCGAGGATCGGTAAGATGGTCAGTTTTACGAGGGTATGTTTGGCAGCATGAGTGAAGGATGCTTTGTTGCGAAATAGGAAGCCAATTCTAGATTTAATTTTTGATTGGAGATGTTTGATGTGAGTCTGGAAGGAGAGTTTACAGTCTAACCAGACACCTAGGTATTTGTAGTTGTCCACATATTCTAAGTCAGAACCGTCCAGAGTAGTGATGCTGAACAGGCGGGCAGGTGCAGGCAGCGATCAGTTGAAGAGCATGCATTTAGTTCTACTTGTATTTAAGAGCAGTTGGAGGCCACGGAAGGAGAGTTGTATGGCATTGAAGCTCGTCTGGAGGGTTGTTAACACAGTGTCCAAAGAAGGCCCAGAAGTATACAGAATGGTGTCGTCTGCGTAGAGGTGGATCAGAGACTCACCAGCAGCAAGAGCGACATCATTGATATATACAGAGAAGAGAGTCGGCCCAAGAATTGAACCCTGTGGCACCCCCATAGAGACTGCCAGAGGCCCGGACAACAGGCCCACAGATTTGACACACTGAACTCTGTCGGAGAAGTAGTTGGTGAACCAGTCGAGGCAATCATTTGAGAAACCAAGGCTGTTGAGTCTGCCGATGAGGATGTGGTGATTGACAGAGTCGAAAGCCTTGGCCAGGTCAATGAATACGGCTGCACAGTACTGTTTCTTATCGATGGCGGTTAAGATATCGTTTAAGACATTGAGCGTGGCTGAGGTGCACTCATGACCAGCTCTGAAACCAGATTGCATAGCGGAGAAGGTACGGTGGGATTCGAAATGGTCGGTGATCTGTTTGTTAACTTGGCTTTCGAAGACCTTAGAAAGGCAGGGTAGGATAGATATAGGTCTGTAGCAGTTTGGGTCAAGAGTGTTCCCCCCTTTGAAGAGGGGGATGACCACAGCTGCTTTCCAATCTTTGGGAATCTCAGATGACACGAAAGAGAGGTTGAACAGGCTAGTAATAGGGGTTGCAACAATTTCGGCAGATAATTTTAGAAAGAAAGGGTCCAGATTGTCTAGCCCGGCTGATTTGTGGGGGTCCAGATTTTGCAGCTCTTTCAGAACATCAGCTGACTGGATTTGGGAGAAGGAGAAATGGGGAAGGCTTGGGCGAGTTGCTGTGGGGGGTGCAGTGCTGTTGACCGGGATAGGGGTGGCTAGGTGGAAAGCATGGCCAGCCGTAGTAAAATGCTTATTGAAATACTCAATTATAGTGGATTTATCGGTGGTGACAGAGTTTCCTATCCTCAGTGCAGTGGGCAGCTGGGAGGAGGTGCTCTTATTCTCCATGGACTTTACAATGTCCCAGAATTCTTTTGAGTTTGTGCTGCAGGAAGCAAATTTCTGCTTGAAAAAGCTAGCCTTGGCTTTTCTAACTGCCTGTGTATATTGGTTTCTAACTTCCCTAAAAAGCTGCATTTCACGGGGGCTGTTCGATGCTAATGCAGAACGCCACAGGATGTTTTTGTGTTGGTTAAGGGCAGTCAGGTCTGGAGAGAACCAAGGGCTATATCTGTTCCTGGTTCTAAATTTCTTGAATGGGGCATGCTTATTTAAGATGGTGGGGAAGGCATTTAAAAAAAATAACCAGGCATCCTCTACTGACGGGATGAGGTCGATATCCTTCCAGGATACCCGGGCCAGGTCGATTAGAAAGGCCTGCTCGCTGAAGTGTTTCAGGGAGCGTTTGATAGTGATGAGTGGAGGTCGTTTGACCACTGACCCATTACGGATGCAGGCAATGAAGCAGTGATCGCTGAGATCTTGGTTGAGAACAGCAGAGGTGTATTTAGAGGGCAAGTTGGTTAGGATGATATCTATGAGGGTGCTCGTGTTTACGGCATTGGGGTTGTACCTGGTAGGTTCATTGATAATTTGTGTGAGATTGAGTGCATCAAGCTTAGATTGTAGGATGGCCGGGGTGTTAAGTATGTCACAGTTTAGGTCACCTAGCAGCACGAGCTCTAAAGATAGATGGGGGGCAATCAGTTCACATATGGTATCCAGAGCACAGCTGGGGGCAGAGGGTGGTCTATAGCAGGCTGCAACGGTCAGAGACTTGTTTTTAGAGTGATGGATTTTTAAAAGTTGAAGTTCAAATTGTTTGGGTGCAGACCTGGATAGTAGGACAGAACTCTGCAGGCTATCTCTGCAGTTGATTGCAACATCGCCCCCTTTGGCCGTTCTATCTTGTCTGAAAATGTTGTAGTTAGGGATGGAGATTTCAGAGTTATTGGTGGTCTTCCTAAGCCAGGATTCAAACACGGCTAAGACATCTGGGTTGGCAGAGTGTGCTAAAGCAGTGAATAAAACAAACTTAGGGAGGATGCTTCTAATGTTAACATGCATGAAACCAAGGCTTTTACGATTACAGAAGTCATCAAAAGAGAGCGCCTGGGGAATAGGAGTGGAGCTAGGCACTGCAGGGCCTGGATTCACCTCTACATCACCAGAGGAACAGAGGAGGAGTAGGATAAGGGTTCGGCTAAAAGCCATGAGAATTGGACATCTAGGATGTCCAGAACAGAGAGTAAAAGGAGCAGGTTTCTGGGGGCGATAAAATAGATTCAAGGTATAGTGTACAGACAAAGGTATGGCAGGATGTGAATACACTGGAGGTAAACCTAGGCATTGAGTGATGATGAAAGAGATATTGTCTCTAGAAACATCATTGAAACCAGGTGATGTCATCGCATGTGTGGGTGGTGGAACTGAAGGGTTGGATAAGGTATAATGAGCAGGGCTAGAGGCTCTACAGTGAAATAAGCCAATAAACACTAACCAGAACAGCAATGGACAAGGCATATTGACATTAAGGAGAGGCATGCTTAGCCGAGTGATCATAAGGGTCCAGTGAGTAGTGAGGTTGGTTGGGGTCACGGCGATTCAGACAGCTAGCCGAGCAATGGGTAGCAAGCTAGCAGAAAATGGAGGTCTGTTTTTAGCCACCCCGTTCGTTTCCGTCGGTAGATTAGTGGCTTCCGTGTGGTAGAGGGGACCAATCCAATTGACAAAATAGTTTCAGTTATAGTGGCCCAAGAAGATTGTTTGATAGACCTGTTCAGATAGCAGCCGATATGCTCAAGACAGCTAACGATTAGCGGGCCGCAGTTAGCAGATGGGCATTCAGGTTACGTTGTGATGGAGGGGCCAGTTGAATAACTCCCTCGGGCAGATAACATCGGAATTCCAGTCATGAAGGCCCAGTGGGGCTCCGCATCGGCAGTAAAACGGGTCCAGATAGGTGATTGTAGCCCAGGAGTGGCTGATGGAACTCTTCAGCTGGCTAGCTCCGGGATAATTGGTGTTTGCTCCGGAATCGATGTTAGCCAATAGTCACTCGGATAGCAGCTAGTTAGCTGCAAGATCCAGGTGTAAATGTCCAGAGCTGCAGTAGAAATTCGGGGATATGGAGAGAAAATAGGTCCGGTATGCTCTGGTCTGAGTCGCGTTGTACAAAACTGGCGATAGCTTTACGAGGTGAATAATACTTTTGAAAAAAAGAAAAGGGGAAAAAAAGAAAGGAAAAAAAAGGATAAATAAAAAAAACAGATCAGCACCACATTTGGTGAGGTGGGTTGCAGGAGAGTGTTTTGAAGTTGAGTTTCTAGAAAAAATATACAAAAAAATATGCGAAGAAAAATACATAAAATACATACACACGGGACAAGACGAGGACAAAGGACGTCTGACTGCTACGCCATCTTGGAAACCTTGAAGAAGCTATTGAAATAGAATATAAATGCAATAGAAGCGTTGTTTCTTGTACTATTGTCTCTTGTGTCTTTAGAGGACTGTTTCACTTTGATGTCCTTTTTCTTCTGTCCTTATTTTGTCTTTCTTTTCTTCTGTTAACTAGATATTATTTGTTATTCTTTGTTAACTAGCTAGCTTCTTCCAGGAGAGTCCTTAGCAACTGCTTAGCAACTGGTAAACAATTCAGCTAGCTAAGATAACTGTACAATTTTATGAAAAATAGTTACTTTTTCAAAAGCCTATCTTCTTTGTTTGTCTTGCAGTTTTTGTATACCACCCCTAACTTGTCACAACACAACTGATTGGCTCAAACGCATTAAGAAGGAAAAATATTTTACAAATTAACTTTAACAAGGCACACCTGTTAATTGAAATCCATTTCAGGTGACTACCTCATGAAGCTGGTTGAGAGAATGCCAAGAGTGTGCAAAGCTGTCATCAAGGCAAAGGGTGGCTACTTTTTAAGAATCGGTTTCAGAGGAAGGCCCAAAAAATTGCCAAAGACTCCAGCCATCCTAGTCATAGACTGTTCTCTCTGCTACCGCACGGCAAGCGGTACCGGAGCGCCAAGTCTTGGTCCAAAAGTCTTCTTAACAGCTTCTACCCCCAAGCCATATGACTCCTGAACAGCTAATGAAATGGCTATCTGGACTATTTGCCTTGTCCCACCCACACCCCCATTTTTATGCTGCTGCTACTCTCTGTTTATTATCCATGCATATTCACTTTACCTCTACCTACATGTACATATTACCTCAGTTACCTCGACTAACCGGTGCCCCCGCACATTGACTCGGTACCGGTACCCCCTGTATGTAGCCTCGCTACTGTTATTTTATTGTTGGTCCTTAATTATTTTTCTTATTTATTTTATACATTTACTTCAGTTTATTTTAGTAAATACTTTAACACTTTTTTTCTTAACTGCATTTTTGGTTAAGGGCTTGTAAGTAAGCATTTCACGGGAAGGTCTACACCTGTTGTAATCGGCGCATGTGACAAATACAATTTCATTTGAATTCTTCAGCCATACCTGTGACCAAAAACAAGCTACATATGGACAGTACCAAACATATGATCTGATGATTCTGTCTATTCGCGGCAAAATCTGCAGAGCTCGGATGGTTGTATCCCTCATATATATAACATTATATATGTTGCAAGAGTTTTGTAAAATCATTTAAAATGAATAACTCTTAGGTTTTGAATCCGGCATCCTTTTGTGTATCAGTTCATGTGCCATGGAATTGGTACATTGGAAATCTCTTCCCAACTATTTTGCAATCTATACAACACAGCTGTCAATTCTTTGGTCCTTAAATCAAACTGGTATACATTTTATTTATCACAGTTTTCTTTAACCAATTATGGGCTTTAATTTAGGGCCAACAGACAAGTTACTTACTTTCTCCCCCTTTCACTTTCCTCCTCCATTTTTTTTGCGGTAATGCTGCAATAAGTTGGTTGTAATTTTGGACAGAGCAGACATTTCCATATTTTAAAAAAAAAATCTATTAGTATATTTGAGTTTAACTATAATATTTGTTCTAATATTTGTTCTGTCTTTTCTGGTGGATTAAACTGAAATTGCAACCAACTTTCTATGGCTTGTTCTAAAAATTGTGATATTTTGGAAATTATTTCATTTTCAAATAAGTGAGAGGTTGTAATCTGAATCAAGGAAAAAGGCCTTTCTTGAACACTGGGTGAGCCATTCTTACCTATCTGCTAGAGAACCAGTTTGGATTTAAGTATAGCTTTTGTATGAATGAAGTCCTTTAGTGAGAGGTCTAATGCTTTAATATTTAATCATTTCTGCCCCCGAATTCATAACGCTTAATGTTAGTTTGTTCTCTATTTCAGTCAGAACAACTTTGTGGCAATTGTGGATCTGCCTGAAGGGGAGCATCAGTATAAGTTCTATGTGGACGGGACGTGGACCCATGATCCAGCTGAGGTGAGCAGCGTGTTTTTGGGACCAGAACGACCTCTGTTTTACGTGTTGTAATGGCTTTATAGGAACACCTGTCTACTCCGCTATTTACACAGGCATATGGGAGTGAATGACTGTAACAGATTTGATGTTTATGAGTTCTCTGTTTGATTGCTGGTTTTGTGGCCCGCCAGCCTGTTGTAACCAACCAGCTAGGCACAGTCAACAATGTCATCCAAGTGAAGAAGACTGACTTTGAGGTGTTTGATGCACTTATGGTGGACTCACAGAAATGCTCTGATATGTCAGGTCAGTGTCAAGGTCAGTATCCATAATGTGTTCATCCATTCAAGTTATGCTACTGTATTGGAAAATGTCTCCATGGTGTTAGAAAGTTAGATTTCAACTTGCAATAGCAAAATATTAACTAGACAAATCTTGGTGTTCGCTCTCCCATTGTATTTATTAACTTGCCCCTCCTCCCATCTGTTTGTGAGTTAGACCTGTCCAGCTCCCCTCCCGGACCGTACCATCAGGACCCTTACATACCCAAGCAGGAAGAAAAGTTCAAGTCTCCGCCCATTCTCCCACCTCACTTGCTACAGGTCATCCTAAACAAGGACACAGGAATCTCTGTGAGTAGAAGATGCTAACAACTGAATCCAAACCCTCATGGGAATATCAATGATGAAGACATGAGAGCTATTCATGTAATTGACAGTAATGTGTATGCACTGGAGTAAGATGTATTCTCTTTTCCTCTTCAGTGTGACCCTGCATTGCTCCCAGAACCCAATCATGTCATGCTCAATCACCTCTACGCCTTGTCCATCAAGGTAAGACCACAGGGAGATCAGAAAGATTAAATCAAAGCCATGGAGCCTTAGTAGATTGATTCAACGTCTGGAAGAGATAACAGAAGGACTCCCAGAAGAGTTGCTTTTGGAGAGGTGAAGGGAAATGTCAAGTATGTGCTAATGGAGTATATTTCTCTCTCCTCTCAGGATGGTGTGATGGTGCTTAGTGCGACTCATCGCTACAAGAAGAAGTATGTCACCACCCTGCTGTATAAGCCGATCTGACCAGAGGTCTATGGCTTCTCTGCCTTTGCACCGCAGACACCACAGCTTCTCACAGCACAGCCTCCAGCATTACACCTGTACATATCTCAGTTTAGAATTATTTCTATCACCCCAATCTTCCTCAGTCTGCCTTTCCTCTTGTTCAATGACTGCCATCCCATTTGCTGATCGCCAACCTTGCTTTGTTATAGACATAGAGGAGTACTAGGTAGCAGAATAGTTACGCATAGGAAGGATAGAGAGGTTTTGGGGGTGGTGGTGAATTCTGACTGATAATACGTAAGGGTTGTGTTGTGGCCTGTGCTTGATGACAGGAGGTCCCTTCATCAGACAAGAACAGGAAATAGTAGAACAGGGAAGTAGTAGGTAAGATGCAATATCATGGAAAACCATACAGTGTTTGATTTTGGATGGATGCCCCAGTGTTGCTGTACAGTAGTAATAATCATTGATTTTTTTCCTGCCTTTTTATTGGGATTTTCTCTTCAGCCTCTGTTACTTGCCATTTGGCCAGTGTGCCTGGCCTTTGTATCATTATGCTTCACCAGCTATATCCGTTTGCGTATCAGTGCACATGTTTTATTTAAATAGTAGTAAGTTAAGTAATTATTAGATAGTGCTGTGTATATTTTCTAAATGACTATATATGGTCAAAACACCTCCCCTACATGTGAATCCAAGGGACCAACTCAGTGGGGTGACAGACGAGCAGAGATGGAGATGGATTAATGAGGCTGAAGCTCCTTTGACATCCTTGTTAATGTAACCCTTTTGGACCATGTTGTGTACATTTTTCTTCTTTGTTTCCAGATTTCTATCCCAATAAAGATAATTGATTTTATAGCATTCTTATTGTGTGGTATCTCTGAAATAAAGGGTTTACCAGTATGGATAGGAATACAACTCTTGTAGATGGGCATAGCCCCTTGACTATCAATTTGAGTGTCACATATGGAAGATCTAATCAAAATGTATCCACCCCTTTGTTTGATTTGATTTCCACAGTATTCGTTGAACCAAATATTGTGAATCTATTGAAGTGTTATATTAGTATTCTTTCATGTTCAAGTAATAGGTAACATTTTGTTGAGATGCCAGATGGTATTCTAAAAGTGTGAAGACAGCAATATGTCAGGAACAAAAAAATCTTCCCCAATGCAATATGGACATTTCTTTCCTGGACATGTTTTGGGGTGAAAAGGATAGAGACCTTGAAGAGAGTGATTGCAGGAGTACACACAGCCCCAATTTTCAGACACATATTTCTCACCATGTCTTTCCCCATACAACCACAACATATATGTTTAATCTACATGAGTATAAATGTGTGTGATTTTGATGTATTGTCGCATCAACTTAAAAAAAAAAACACAAAGCATTTGGTCAACTAGTAATGTGACTCTGGTTTGCCCTGAGCTCAATTGCAATGAAAGTTGTCATATGTTTCCAACCACTCACCCAATTGGTGGAAATTCAACAATGTTACCTCGTCTTCTTATCTAGTAGTGTGTCTGTTCGTTGTGTCATGCCATGTTATCTCAAAGCTATTCTGGGAACACATCTGCCTGAGTCAGAGTGTCTGGGACACTATAAATTCACTACTTTATCTCGTACAGTACTTTTCAAATAAATGTATATCAATCCAATCAAATTTGATTGGTCGCATACACATATTTAGCAGATGTTATTGCGGGTGTAGCGAAATACTTGTGTTCCTAGCTCCAACTGTGCAGAAAAATCTAACAATACACAGTAATCTAAAAAGTAAAATAATGGAATTAAGAAATATTAGGATGAGCAATGTCGGAGTCCAAAGAGTGTGTGTGTGTGTGTATATATATATATATATATATATATATATATATATATATATATACAGTTGAAGTCAGAAGTTTACATACACTTAGGTTGGAGTCATTAAAACTAGTTTTTCAACCACTACACAAATTTCTTGTTAACAAACTATAGTTTTGGCAAATCGGTTAGGACATCTACTTTGTGCATGACACAAGTAATTTTTCCAACAATTGTTTACAGACAGATTACTTCACTTATAATTCACTGTATCACAATTCCAGTGGGTCAGAAGTTTACATACACTAAGTTGACTGTGCCTTTAAACAGCTTGGAAATTCCAGAAAATTATGTCATGGCTTTAGAAGTTTCTGATAGACTAATTGGCATAATTTGAGTCAATTGGAGGTGTACCTGTGGATGTATTTCAAGGCCTACCTTCAAACTCAGTGCCTCTTTGCTTGACATCATGGGAAAATCAAAAGAAATCAGCCAAGACCTCAGAAAAACAATTGTAGACCTCCACAAGTCTGGTTCATCCTTGGGAGCAATTTCCAAACGCCTGAAGGTACCACGTTCATCTGTACAAACAATATTATGCAATTATAAACACCAAGGGACCATGCAGCCATCATACAGCTCAGGAAGGAGACGCGTTCTGTCTCCTAGAGATGAACGTACTTTGGTGTGAAAAGTGCAAATCAATCCCAGAGCAACAGCGAAGGACCTTGTGAAGATGCTGGAGGAAACAGGTACAAAAGTATCTACATCCACAGTAAAACGAGTCCTATATTGACAAAACCTGAAAGAAGCCACTGCTCCAAACCAGCCATAAAAAAGCCAGACTGGTTTGCAACTGCACATGGGGACAAAGATCGTACTTTTTGGAGAAATGTCCTCTGGTCTGATGAAACAAAAATAGAACTGTTTGGCCATAATGACCATTGTTATGTTTGGAGGAAAAAGTGTGAGGTTTGCAAGCCGAAGAACACCACCCTAACCATGAAGCACGGGGGTGGTGCACTTCAGAAAATAGATGGCATCATGAGGGGAGGAACATTATGTGGATATATTGAAGCAACATCTCAAGACATCAGTCAGGAAGTTAAAGCTTGGTCACAAATGGGTCTTCCAAATGGACAATGACCCCAAACATACTTCCAAAGTTGTGGCAAAATGGCTTAAGGACAACAAAGTCAAGGTTTTGGAGTGGCCATCACAAAGCCCTGACCTCAACCCTATAGAACATTTGTGGGCAGAACTGAAAAAGCGTGTGCGAGGAAGGAGGCCTACAACCTGAGTCCAGCTCTGTCAGGAGGAATGGGCCAAAAGTCACCAAACTTATTGTGGGAAGCTTGTGGAAGGCTACCCGAAACATTTGACCCAAGTTCAACAATTTAAAGGCAATGCTACCAAATACTAATTGAGTGTATGTAATAAAAATGAATAAAGAAAATAAAATAAATTAAAGCTGAAATAAATCATTCTCTCTACTATTATTCTGACATTTCACATTCTTAAATTCTTAAAGTGGTGATCCTAACTGACCTAACAGACCTAAGACCAGGGGATTTTTGCTAGGATTAAATGTCAGTAATTGTGAAAAACTGAGTTTAAATATATTTGGCTAAGGTTATGTAAACTTCCGACTTCAACATTATATACACACTACCATTCAAAAGTTTGGGGTCACTTAGAAATGTCCTTGTTTTAAAAAAAATTCAATTTTAATGGACATTTTTGGTCCATTAAAATAACATCAAATTGATCAGAAATACAGTGTAGACATTGTTAATGTTGTAAATGACTATTGTAGCTGGAAACTGATGATTTTTCATGGATATCTACATAGGAGTACAGAGGCCCATTATCAGCAACCATTACACCTGTGTTCCAATGGCACGTTGTGTTAGCTAATCCAAGTTTATAATTTTAAAAGGGTAACTGATCATTAGAAAACCCTTTTGCAAATATGTTAGCACAGCTGAAAGCTGTTGTACTGATTAAAGAAGCAATAAAACTGGCCTTCTTTAGACTAGTTGAGTATCTGGAGCATCAGCATTTTTGCGTTCGATTACAGGCTCAAAATGGCCAGAAACAAAGAACTTTCTTCTGAAACTTGTCAGTCTATTCTTGTTCTGTGAAATGATGGCTATTCCATGCGAGAAATTGCCAAGAAACTGAAGATCTCGTACAACGCTGTGTACTACTCCCTTCACAGAACAGTGCAAACTGGCTCTAACCAGAATAGAAAGAGGAGTGTGAGGCCCCGGTGCACAACTGAGCAGGAGGACAAGTACATTAGAGTGTCTAGTTTGAGAAACAGACGGCTTACAAGTCCTCAACTGGCAGCTTCATTAAATAGATCCCGCAAAACATCAGTGTCAACGTCAACAGTGAAGAGGCGACTCTGGGATGCTGGCCTTCTAGGCAGAGTTGCAAAGAAAAAGCCATATCTCAGACTGGCCAGCAAAAAGAAAAGAACACAGACACTGGACAGAGGAACTCTTCACTGTTGACATTAAAACTGGTGTTTTGCAGATTTCCATCGGTCTAATGTCCATTGCTTGTGTTTCTTGGCCCAAGAAAGTCTCTTCTTCTTATTTGTGTCCTTCAGTATTGGTTTCTTTGCAGCAATTTGACCATGGAGGCCTGATTCACACAGTTTCCTCTAAACAGTTGATGTTGAGATGTGTCTGTTACTTGAACTCTCTCTAATTTATTTGGGCTGCAATCTGAGGTGGAGTTAACTCTAATTAACTTATCCTCTACAGCAGAGGTAACTCTGGGTCTTCCTTTCCTGTGGCGGTCCTCATGAGAGCCAATTTCATCATAGCGCTTGATGGTTTTTGTGACTGCACTTGAAGAAACTTTCAAAGTTCTTGAAATTTTCCGGATTGACTGACCTTCATATCTTAAAGTAATGATGGGCTGTCATTTCTTTTATCTTATTTGAGACAAGACAAGCTCAGTTGTGTCTGTCTGGACTGGACTGTATGTTCTCCTGTGATCTCAGGTGTGGCTTGAAGCAAGGCACTTAACCCCAATCGCTCTGCATAAGAGCGTCTGCTAAATGACTAAAATCTCAATCTCAGACATGACCATATGTGTCTGGAAAGAGGGGCTGCATGTTCTCCTGTAAACAGTATCTGCCACAATGTTTACTACTGGTTTGTCTTGGAAAGCGCCTCAAGGTCGCTGAGTTACAAGTAATATAAGTAGACCCTATTTCAGAGATTTACTGTAGGTCCAGAACTTCACTTCTCATTGGCTGACAACATGAACACCCCCCAAGCAGTTTTCCTTGTGGCTTTGGGCTTCTCTGTTGTTGACTAGCAGCTTCATACGATGTAATTATAATCGGGCAAGTTTACCTGCAACAGTTTCAATTGAATTTTGTCATGCGTAAGTCTCGATCATTATCATCATCCTCGTTAGCATTATCCAATATTTGTGAATATGTCAAATGTATTCAATGGATGAAGAAAACAAGTAAAGGGGTCAAATCTTAATATTTATATTAATCTGATCTGACACATCCTTTATCATCTTTCTTACAGCCCAGGGAACCAACCTTAACGACAGGGCCCTGTGTCAGTTCAGAGACATGATCCCCTGCACCATGCCTGATAGTTGGCCATCTTGGACTACACTGACTACGGATGCTACTGTGGCAAGTGAGGCTCTGGTCCCCTGTGGACGATCTGGACAGGTCAGAGGTTAAGGGTCAAGGGACATGGGTTGGGAATATGGCAATAGGGTTAAAACCATTCCAGTCCACACACATTCTATACCAACCACTAATTAATCTATGTTGACTTGACATTAATGAAGGTTTTGCTTTAAAGTGTTGTTTCTTTGTTACTTATCGCTGCCACCAAAGTACTGACCAAAGTATTGCCAGTGTGTGTTATTCTGATATTGTCTCAGAGTTAGTGTGTTCTATGGTATCATCCAACGGGTGCTGTGAGGTCCATGGCAAGTGCTACAGTACAATGATACCATGCAGCACAATGAATGTTGGGCCATCGTTGACAATCCTTACACCGAGTCCTATGCCCATGACTGTGACCAGAGCCTCAGAAAGGTCAGTTGTTGCTCCAAAGAGTCCCCTTCCCTCTCACCTCATACACAATACACAACAATGATTAGCGATGTACTGCATTATTTATAGTACTGCTCATGGTATTCATCACACTCTTTACCTTGCTCTTTCCATGTCACTCTCTTTCTCTACCCTCCTTATTGTCCTTTCTCTCACATCCTCAGGCAACAATGACGGTGGTGAGAAGTTCATCTGTGAGTGTGACAGGAGATAAGGCCCACAGAGGACCCTGCTTCTGCTGGATAGACCTGCAGCCATCACACAACATAGTTCAGATAGCTCCTTCACAGTGGTGTAAATTACTTAAGTGAAAATACTTTAAAGTAATACTAAAGTAGTTTTTTGGGGTATCTATACTTTACTATATATATTTTTGCCAATTTTTACTTCACTACATTCCTAAAAAAAAGTATGTACTTTTTAATCCATACATTTTCCCTGACACCCAAAAGTACTCGTTACATTTTGACAGGAAAATGGTCCAATTCAAACACTTATCAAGAGAACATCCTTGATCATCCCTACTGCCTCTGATCTGGCAGACTCACTAAACACACATGCTTAATTTGTAAATTATGTCTGAGTGTTGTAGTGTGCCCCTGGCTATCCGTAAAACATTTTTAAATACAGGTTTGCTTAATATAAGGAATTTTAAATGGTTTACTTTTACTTTTGATACCTACAGTAAGTACATTTTAGCAATTCCATTTACTTTTGATACTTAAGTATATTTAAAACCAAATACTTTTAGACTTTTACTCAAGTAGTATTTTACTGGGTGACTTTCACTAGAGTCATTTTCTGGTATCTTTACTTTTACTCAAGTATGACAATTTAGCACTTTTTCCACCATTGCTCCTTCAGTGCTCCAGGTAGCTCCTTGTTCAATTGCTTTCCCCCGCTAAAACCACCTTATCTTTTCAAGTCATGACTTTTGAGTTGAATCTATTTGGTTGTCAGTTATTGATGTTGCCTGTTGTGTCCTATATCTGGTTGTGACCTACCAGCCAGTAACTCGCTCCTACCAGCCAGTAACTCACGACCTACCAGCCAGTAACACACTTCGTTCTACTATACTCTTGGATTTATTTATATTTCAGATTGTGTGGATGATAAACTAAGTAACAGATGAAACTTAATAAAGATTGAGAAACTCGCACTAGTGTCACTGTCTCTCTATTTGGATAACTGTCCACTATGGAAGTAAAGAAAGAGGGAGGCAAAGAGATTATAATTCAAACTATTTTACTCTGCAGGCCAACATTCAAACCCCCAGTAGAGGGAACCAATGTTTTCATATGTCCTACTAGTGACAAGTCATGCACTTTGAGAGGAATATGCACAACATATTTGAACACCTGCCAAACTGTGGAACGCAATGTGACCAGTTCTCTGTTTGTCTGCTCAGGCCCATCTCAGGTGTGCTGCTGACAAAAGAGCTCACAGACAAAAGAGCGTTCCCCCTCTTCCTCTTGTCATGGTGAAGAGCGGCAGCAATAAGCGACAAAAAAACTTCACACAGCAACATAAACCCTCTGTTTAGCGAGTGGTTCATAAATGTTAGTAGCATTCAGGTGGGACAACACTAGACTCAACAGGGGAGTTTTCAGAATGGCACTGAGAAGCAGACTGGTTGGCGGCAAATTACTGGCCTGCATCTTAGAAAAAGACCACCGACTGACATTTCATTGGGAGAGTTTTACACATGTCCAGACATTTTAACTTGGCTTAATTATTGGGTAATATGTAGTGTTTCTGTTTTTTGGAACAGCATGTGCCGTTTCATTGTGGGGTTGGAACTTGGAACATTCCACAACATGTAGGCCTACCTGTACCAGCCTGCCAGAACAGCCTGGTCTCAGACGTCAGACGTAACACAGTAAATGTAAATTCAGGACTCTCAAATTAGTTTGATAGCTGTATGTTATGTTTGGTTACATAAGACCGACGGTTACCTTAAGGCAAAATCTAAAGTGGGGTGATTGGTCGAGCAAATATAACACAAGTTCGAATCTCATCACGGACAACTGGGCCAATTGTGTACCCTCTCTTGGTTCTCTCAGACACAGCCCGGGATCAAACCTGCGATGCAGTGCCTTAGACCGCTGTGTCACTCGGGAGGCCAACGGACAACTTTACCATTTTAGCAACTTTTCAACTACTTACTACTTTTAGTTACTTTGCATTTAGCTAACCCTTCCTCTAACCATTTAACCTAACGCCTCAACTTAACCCCTAGCCAAGTTAACATTAGCCAGATAGCTAGAATTGGTAACATATCATACATTTTGCAAATTCATAACATATAGTACGTTTCGCCAAGTCATTACATATTGTACGTTTTGCAAAATTGTAACATCATACAAAATGGCTGATGGATATCCACAAATGAATACATACAATACGAAACATATTTCATACTAAATAGAGTGTCTCGGATTTACATACAGAATAATATGAAATGCTCCAAGTCCATGTTGGTCAGAACACACAATAGTGGACACATGCCATGCTGGCTTTTGAGTTGTATTTGGAAATAGAGAACTATCATGTTTATGTTTTGTGGGGAGGGGTCATGACACATGGCATCACCTTTCATGATGACCATACAATGTGAGATCCGTGTTCACACGCACACACTAGTTTCAGGCTGACCTAACTACCTGGAACTATTCACAACATCTTTAGTCCAAGGACATTATAGTCCTAGAGGAGAGAGGGGTAAGAGAGAACAAGTGACAGCAGACTCACATCGCTCCCTATTCCGAACACATGGTGACACCACCCTAGCATGTAAACACAGGCTCCAATGCTGCCATGGTAACAAACCACTTGCTGTTTCTACCGCCCAAGTGAGCTGATGTTCACGTTGCCGGAGGCTCTACAGCATTACCCAACAGTACTGCAGATAGTTGGGCGTGCCAGTCAGGGTGGCTCATGTGGAGGCATGCCATTGTATCACTCCTCCACCCAGAACATCCATTGACATAGGCTAGGCTGTTTGGAATGCATGATGTGGCAGATAGGAAGACACCCAGGGAAATCTGAGCCTTATTGATGTAGAGCACAATAACAAGCCTTTAGATAGTGTTCGGTAGTGGAAGCATGCGCAAACTGCACACCTGACTTATATACTAATATGGACACAACTCAAAAGCTTGATAAGTTAGGATGTTGACAACCGTGCCATACAGATTGCAAAATAGTTGGGAAGAGATTTTTGATGTACTGATTCCATGGTACAGGGTGTATGAGTTGATATATAAAACAACGCAAGATTCAAGACTTCGTGCTTTTCAGCTAAAATTATATAGAATTCTTCCCACCAACAAAATGTTGAATATTTGGGGCATAAAATCATCGAAGCTCTGCAGATTTAGTTGTGAGGATACAGAATCAATAGACCATTTTTTTGGTATTGCCCTCAGGTAGCCTGTTTCTCGTCTCAGGTTCAGGAATGGCTGAAAATGCATAGCATTGATCTAAAATTGACCCTAGAAATTGTACTGTTAGATCTGGAGAGACCGGGTCAGTCAATTACTAATACTCTTAGTAAAAGTATTTATCTTCAACACGCAATCTGTAGATTCTATTCGATTAGATAGATTGAAATTGTACGTTAAACATCATAGCATAGTTGAAAGATATGTGTTGCGTAGAAACACGAAATGGGTGGCCAGCAGAGATAGATGGGATGGGCTGAGGGAAGCTGAGGGTTGGTATGTGGAATTGGAGACAATGGGGAGTGGAGTTGCTGTGTGAGAGAGAGAATGATGGTCAAAGATAAAGGGGAAAAAAAGTCTAAATAAAACAAAAGTGCATTTGAATGACACTAAGTGGCAGTGTTTTTACAACTAATGCCGGTTTGCCTGAGGCTGATGCCGTGCAGGTGTTTGTACACATGCATATACACACACTCTCATTCCAATTAACACATACAAGAACACACACATGTAATAGTGCCAGACATGCACACAAACATATACAGTTGGCATTGCTGTTATGATTTCAGTTGTCCTTTGTTTTGTTTGCATTGTTGTTTGCTGTTTTGTCTTTTCCTTTTTTCTCTTTAGTTCATTCTCTTGGTTGTTGGTGCATTTGGGGGTGGGGAATGGAATTAATTTTATTTATTTATTTTTCTTCCGGGGGGGGACTGTGGAAGGGGTCTCGAATGGTTGAGGGACAGCTATTGGGGAACTGGGGGGGGGGGGGGGGGGGGGTCTTGGAGGTTTCAGGTTTCACAAGATTGTGATCACGAAAAAGGAAACTGACATTTTTATCACTATCATACACACGCACTCTCACACATGGATGGCTCTGTTGCGGAAAGACTGATACATGTTTGATAGCGTCTTGAGGCTGTATTGTTTGTCCTTCATGTTCTAATACTTTCATTTTACCCCTTGTGTTTTTTGTAATAAATAAAATAAAGCTTGATTAGTTTTAATCGCTGCCGTTCATCGGCTTTGGACAAAAACCTGTTCCTACTGCATTCCATTCATGAGACAGAATGTTCAAGATTCCATCCACATTTGTCAATGTGCATTTGAGTTGCTCATTTTGGTATACATCCTTATAGTAGGGGTTAGCTTAGATGTCTTCTGATAACTAGTATAGGAAACTGGAGTGTGGTATGTTGTGTCTGTTTAGCTATCCATGAAGTTTCAGAATGCATTTACTTCACCTTTATTTAACCAGGTAGGCCAGTTGAGAACAAGTTCTCATTTACAACTGACCTGGCCAAGATAAAGCAAAGCTACACAAACAAAAAACGTAATCAATAACACAATAGAAAATCTGTATACAGTGTGTGCAAAGGAGGTAAGGCAATAAATAGGCCATAGTGGCAAAGTAATTACAATTTAGCAATTGACACAAGTGATCTGTGCAAGTAGTAGAATGAGAACTTAATGTTATTTTCAAATGTTTAATAAAATCAAAGCACATTACATTTGTTCAAAGGCCAGTTAAGGTGGCTGAAGTTGGAGTCTGCATGGCAGTTATAAAGAACATCCAGCCTCAGTGGGAGGGCATTGGGTTTGTACAATTAGTGCCCCATATACACCTAAAAACATCTGGACATTTCCCAGAAGCCTAGGTACACTAAAATAATAAGATAAGATATTATGATCTTGGCACTGGGAAACTTACCCACTGAAATGGATTAAAAAAATAAATAAAAAATAGTAACACAGGACAATATTCTGTAAGAAATACAAAGGTGCAAATCAATTTCACATTAGTTGGGGCCCAGATGAGCCGTGGACGTAAGGGCCACTACAAAGGAACACATTGTAGTCCTCCTAACCTCGACCATCTGATGGGGTCAAGTCAATTTTAAACAGTCAATTCAATGAGTCACTTCCTCGATCAAGATTAAAAATCAGGTTTAACATTGCACATTTTCTTAGCAACAGATTGTCCAGCTGGCAAGTTGAGACAGCTACTTAGATCCACACCTGAATCAGAAAAGGCAAAGCTGGCTCGCTCCTGACCAAACTAGGGACAGTTCACTACCAGAAAGTGACAGTTATCCAGTCACCCCGAACTCTGGCTGATGAAGGCTTCTGAGGAGTGGGAGAGTCCAGGGTAAAGGGGGCTCTTCAGGCTGGTTCCTCCACTCCTTGGCCATGAGGGGGGACGTTGGAGGGAGCGGGGAGTGGTGATGCGGCGCTGTACCGGGGCTTTACTATACCCAGCCCCCTCGGGCTCCACACACACACAGTAGTTCTGTCCCCCGTTGTTGTCCCAACGCAGTGTGGTCCCGCTGCCTGGCCGGAACAACACACAGAACTCCAGACGCTCGCTGGGATCCAGGTTTTGGGGGAGGGGGACATCAAAGGCAAACACATCAGTCTCAGCACCCCCGTAGCGCTGTTGCAGGTAGGAACAGGGGATGTCCTGGTAGCTTCGCCACGAGTCAAAGGTTACTCGCACATACACAGCCTTCTCTAAGCTGACATTGCACACACGCACGGTGCCACTCAGTGATCGCTCAGTCACACTGCAGCTCTCCAGCTGCACCAGGACCTCCTGCAGGCGGGCTTGGAAGGTCTTGAAGTCTGCCATGGGTTGGGGGAAGGCCAGACTTAATCTCCAGAGCTGCTGCTTCCCACTGGCAGGACCCGGCAACAGGCTCTGCGGTCTGACAGGGGAGGAGGAGGTAGAGGAGTCAGCCCTCTGGGCCGTGGAAAAGAAGTTGTCTGGAATATACAGTCGCACTTCAGTGAGAGACAACCCCTTAGTATCAGCAAACACTACACGCTTCTTCTTAGGGCTGGCACTGCTCCTGCGCACACAGCTCTTGGTCTCTGATCGCTCTGAGGAGGAGGAGGATGAAGATGAGGATTGCAGCGCCGCAGTGTGAAGGCTGGGAGACCGGTAGTCTCTGGTGTGAAGGTGAGGTCTCAGGACCTTCAGAGGGGACACCCCCTGTAGGTGACAGAGGGGCAGGCTCTGGCTCAGGCACAGTCGCAGTCGCATGGCAAGGTCCACTGGCATGGCAGACTGCTGGGGTATGGAGTGGCCTCCAAACACATGAAGCACTCTGAGGATGGAAGGAGAAAATTCTGGTTAGAAATGGGGATGCATTTCCCCCCCCCCAAAACATATCTAACATCAACAAATGTTTTAGGTGAGATCCAAAGGATTAGTGAACACTTACTGTGTACAGTTCATTCTCAGACTGGACGTTGTATGGAGCGGAGCTAAAAGTTGTTCTAGCAAAGACCAGAATGATATCTGTGAACAAGAAAAACACAAAATGTAATACTCAATCTATAATGATACTGTTAAAACCCTAATGTCATGGACAGACAGAAATAACTGGAATGAGCATCTGACAATTATACAAGATTACATTTGAGATAATTAAAACCCAAACTACACTATGGAAGTTCAGGATGTTGCATACATTTGCATATATAAACCAAAGACAAGATGTACATTTAAGAAAATGTTTTGAACTAGTAATAATTTACTTTAAAAACAGAAATGTGTAAAATCAGTGAAGGTAACACTAAACACCAGTGACTAAGTGACAAATCTACAGACAAGATGCCTAGCTAAAATGGCACCCATAAATTTTTTTTATTTTTTAAAATCACTTAATCATGTGATTTGATAAATTATAATTAAAATGTCCTTTCCCTTACTATAAAACCACTGACACATCTTATGACCTTGCATGAAATTACCAAATTGCTAGAATGCACACCCACCATGCGCTTGTTTGCAATTTAACATAAAACACTTCAAATAAAACAAAAAACATTGTCAGTCAGACACTTCTTGTGGGACAGGAAAGCCACCGTTTCGTAAAACGACCCAGTTAACGAGCTATAAAAACTAAACACATGGACACACACAGTAGCCCTAATTTGTGAAAATATGGCCAAAAAATAAACGTAAAAAATAAGAATAAGCGTAGGCTACTTACGGAATATTCACTCCAAAAATCACTCTGATAAAGTATATCTGTAATTAGCTTGAAGAACAGAATAAACACGTTGAATAGCTTCGGAAAAAATCACCTCCCAGTTGTTTCCATTCTAAACGTTGTTACAGTATCACCCCTCATGTGAATGTTCTCTCAAGACAGCCAAGTGCTATTTATTTAATGAGATACAACTCGTGAGTCGTGCCCCCAGCAGTTGTGTCTTCACGTGAACCGTGTGGTTTAACCAATCAAATGTCTCCTGTCTCCACCTTCGTCAAACGGAGCCTCCTGTATGAATGAAGTGTGGCTTGATCAACTGAATCTAATGTAGCAGACTGGTCTAATAGACTAGACGTAACATAGTAGGTTACATGTAAATCCGAGACAATCAAATTCAATTTGATATGTTATGTTAGGTATGGTTACATAACGTGAACGTACATTACGTGTAACAAGCATATTGAATCTAATGAAGGACAACTGCAGCATTTGAGCTAATTAGACATTTTGCAACTACTTACAAGTTTTTACTACTTAGTGTGTTAGCTAACCCTTCCCTTAACTCTAACATTAACCCTAACGTTAGACACCTAGTTAACTTTAGTCACAACAAATTGTAATTTGTAACATATTATATGAAATGAATGATGAACATCAAAAAATATATACATACCAATTGGAGTATGACAGATTTACATTTACTATGTTATGTCTGTCCATGTTGCAGCTAGCAGGCAAAAAGAAATGCCTGAAACTAGATCCCCTACATACTGGGGCATTCTTCTTCTTTGAGGTTTAATGGCAGTTGGCATCCAATATGTTGCATTACCACCCCCAACTGGACTATAATATAAACCCATTATACTTTGTGATACAAAATGGAAAAAAGTCACACACATTTTTATTTATTTATTAATGATACAAAAAAAACACAGTTCCAACTAACCCTACACTCATTAAAAATCCACTACCCCATTCCACTACTTTGAACCTATCTGCTCCTGCACCATGCCAATGGCTTGAGAGGACCGGACACCAACACTCAACACACCCTGTAACTCTTCTGAAGTCAAATCTCGTATACCCAAATACTTCTCTGCAGCTGCCTACATCTATTTTTTATGATTAAGTTCCATTTCTGCGGCACAGTTTATAACCATTGCTATGAACGCTAAGAAGCCAACCTTACTGAAGCATATATCACTCGTTGGCCTAGCCCTCTGTGCTGGCACAGATCTGCTAGTCACAGGGATCCTCTCTGGATCCCTCACCCTTGACCCATCCTCCTCTACTTTCAATACTGCCTCAGCATACTTCACCTTCTGCAATACTCTGACTCTGGCCACTTCAACCTGCCTCTCTTACACTGGACACTTCCAATCCCCAGCAACAAGGGCACCCCAACATTTCGCCCACCAAGCAAGGATTTTTTTTTGGAGGTCAATGAGAAAGTGTCAAATTTGGTCAGCAAAAAAATCTATGACTTATTTGCTATGTGAGGTTTACTTGATCTATTAGACGTTTCATAATGCTTAAATTGTTACGTGTTTACTGATAAAAGTAGGACACGTGATATCCCGGCAACTTTGAGAAAAAACACTTTTGTCTCGAGAAGGCTATGCATATTCATGGTATGAGGCTAGTAGCATAGCATCTCTCTCCATTGAATACAGGCGGTTGATGTCAACAATACTCATCGAATATTAAAAAAGGATTACAATGATTAGATGTATCCACCAATCCAAATAAAGGATAGTCGGGAGCTAGATAGCCTGCCGTGCGGCTTTGTGAACAATGGCTCCCATTGTTTGGGGCGTAGAGACATGTACACTATATATACAAAAGTATATGGAAACCCCTTCAAATTAGTGGATTTGGCTATTTCAGTCACACCCTTTGCTGACAGGTGTATAAAATCGAGCACGAAGCCATGCAATCTCCATTGACAAACATTGGCAGTAGAATGGCCTCACTGGATAGCTCAGAGACTTTCAACGTGGCACAATCATATGATGCCTCCTTTCCAACAAGTAAGTTAGTCAAATTTCTGCCTTGCTAGAAGTGTCCCGGTGAACTGTAAGTGCTGTTCTTGTGAAGTGGAAACATCTAGCAGCAACAACGGTTCAGCCACAAAGTGGTAGGCCACACAAGCTCCTAGAACGGGACTGCCGAGTGCTGAAGCGCGTAGCGTGTAAAATAGCCTGTCCTCGGTTGCAACACTCACTATCGAGTTCCGAACTGCTTCTGGAAGCAACATCAGCACAGTAACTGTTTGTCGGGAACTTCATGAAAGGGTTTTCCATCGCCGAGCAGCCGCACACAAGCCTAGGATTATCATGCGCAATGCCAATCTTCTGCTGGGGTGGTGTAAAGCTCGCTGCCGTTGAACTCTGGAGCAGTAGAAATGTGTTCTCTGGAGTGATGAATAACACTTCACCGGATGCCAGAAGAACGCTACCTACCCGAAAACATAGTGCCAACTGTAAAGTTTGGTGGGGGAGGAACAATGGTCTGGGGCTGTTTTTCATGGTTCGGACTAGGCCTTTTAGTTCCAGTGAAGAGAAATCTTAACGCTACAACATACAATGACATTCAAGACGATTCTGTGGCTCCAACCTCATGGCAACAGTTTGGGGAAGGCTCTTCCCTGCTTCAGCATGACAATGCCCCTGTGTACAAAGCAAGATCCAGACAGAAATGGTTTGTCGAGATCGGGGTGGAAGAACATTACTGGCCTGCACAGCACCCCGACCTCAACCCCATCGAACACCGTTGGGATGAATTCGAACGCGACAGCGAGCCAGGCCTAATCGCCCAACATCAGTGCCCAACTTCACTAATGCTCTTGTAGCTGAATGGAAGCAAGTTCCCACAGCAATGTTCCAACATCTAGCGGAATGTCTTCCCAGAAGAGTGGAGGTTGTTATAGCAGCAAAGGGGGGGAGCAACTCCATATTAATGCCCATGATTTTGGAATGAGATGTTTCTGCAGAGCACTTTGTGATATTGGCTTATGTAAAAAGGGTGATGTAAAAATTGATTTATAAATCAATTTGATTGAAATTTGATTGATGTTCGATGAGCAGGTGTCCACATACATTTGGTCATGTAGTGTATCTTGTCAGTATATCCATCTTTGTCTAGTATGTTCCAAATACCCAACAACCGGATGTTCCAGTTTTCAGGGAACATGGGAGCAGCTATATGGACACGCCTGGTTCCCAAATTGATGACGTATGTTGCGCAGCTGAGACTCGAGTGGAGTTGAATGGATTCGGTTCAGTCAGTTGTCCTGATAAGCCATGCTCTTCCCAGGTAGCTAGTTTATGCTGGCTAGCTGGCAACAACAGCAGCATGGCGCTGGTTAATTAAAGGGATACTTCACCGCTGGACACTATTTGGGGTGTTTCTCCCTACATATTTCTGATTGATGAGAGATTTCCAGAGCAAATAAACCGTCTTGAATACAAGCCATGTCTACTTATATGCTATATTGACAGACTAATCTGTTTTATTAAAACATGTTTACTTGCCAACAAATTAAAGTTTAAATGATACACCAGCTCCCTGCATGATTTGTTTTAGAAGTAAGATTGAAGCTAGTTTATCCAAATACATTTCACAATGACATGATCCAGAAGTTGAAGTCAACACTTTATTGGTTTCTGATGCAGCTGGAATCAGTCACTTCTCAGTACACTTGTAAAATAGATTATATAAAACCCCATAATATACATATGTACAACAGCTAGCAATATCTAATCGTCCCACATCAGTGCCCGACTTCACTAATGCTCTTGTAGTTGAATGGAAGCAAGTCCCCGCAGCAATGTTCCAACATCTAGTGGAAAGCCGTCCTAGAAGAATGGAGGCTGTTATAACAAAGGGGGGGGGACCAACTCCATATTAATCCCATGATTTTAGATTGAGATGTTTCTGTACAGCACTTTGTGACATTGGTTGATGTAAAATGGTGATATAAAAAGGGCTTTATAAATAAATTTGATTGAAATTCCAATTACTGTAGCTAACATAACGACAAGCTTGTGTGAATGACCAGTGCAACGGTGTTGTATCAAAGTGCTTTCCACTATTGCTTCCCAATGGGCAGCAGTTGCACTTGCTTCACCAGGCAGCTGTATCACATGTTCCTGGCAGCCCTAGTTACAGCCTTATTTTAAAATTGATTTAATAGTTTTTTTCCCCCATCATCAATCTACACACAATACCCCATCATGACAATACAAAAATAGGTTTGTAGAAATGTTTGCTAATTATTAAAAATAAGAACAAATATCACATTTACATAAGTATTCAGACCCTTTACTCAGTAGTTTTTTGAAGCACCTTTGGCAGCGATTACAGCCTTGAGTCTTCTTGGGTATGACACTACAAGCTACTGGCAGGTTAGATGGGGAGTGTTGCTGCACAGCTATTTTCAGGTCTCTCCAGAGATGTTCGATCAGGTTCAAGTCTGGGCTCTGGCTGGGCCACTCAAGAACATTCAAAGACTTGTCCAGAAGCCACTCCTGCATTGTCTTGGCTGTGTGCTTAGGATCGTTGTCCTGTTGGAAGGTGAACCTTCTACCCCAGTCAGGTCCTGAGCAGGTTTTCAACAGATCTCTCTGTACTTTGCTCCGTTCATCTTTCCCTCCATCCTGACTAGTCTCCCAGTTACTTCCACTGAAAAACATCCCCACAACATGATGCTGCCACCACCATGCTTCACCATAGGGATGGTGCCAGGTTTCCTCCAGACGTAATGCTCGGCATTCAGGCCAAAGAGTTGAATCTTGGTTTCATCAGACCAGAGAATCTTGTTTCTCATGGTCTGAGAGTCTTTAGGTGCCTTTTGGCAAACTCCAAGTAGGCTGTCGTGCCTTTTACTGAGGAGTAGCTTCCGTCTGGCCACTCTACCATAAAGGCCTGATTGGTGGAGTGCTAAAGAGATGGTTGTCCTCTGGAAGGTTCTCCCATCTCCACAGAGGAACTCCAGAACTCTGTTAGAGTGACCTCGGCTTCTTGGTCACCTCCCTTCTCCCAAGGCCCTTCTCCCCCATTTGCTCAGTTTGGCCGGGCGGCCAGCTCTAGGAAGTATCGGTGGTTCCTAACTTCTTCTGTTTAAGAATGATTGAGGCCATTGTGTTCTTGGGGACCTTCAATGCTGCAGACATTTTATGGTACCCTTCCCCAGATCTGTGCCTCGACACAATCCTGTCTTTGAGCTCTACGGACAATTCCTTCGACCTCATGGCTTGGTATTTACTCTGACATGCACTGTCAACTGTGAAACCTTATATAGACAGGTGTGTGCCTTTCCAAATCATGTCCAATCATTTTAATTTACCACAGGTGGACTTCAATCAAGTTGTAGACACATCTCAAGGATGATAAATGGAAATAGGATGCACCTGAGCTTAATTTCGAGTCTCGTAGCAAAGAGTCTCAATACTTATGAGGTATTTCTGTTTTTTATATTTAATACATTGGCAAACATTTCTAAAAACCTGTTTTCCCTCCATCATTATGGAGTATTGTGTGTAGATTACTGAGAATTTTTTTGTTTTTTTTAAATCCATTATAGAATAAGGCTGTAATATAACATAATGTGGAAAAAGTGAATGGGTATGAATCCTTTCCGAAGGCACTGTTCATCCAGGGTGACTACTAGGATAGAGATGAAGTTATTTATGACAGTTAAAAACTAGTCATATAAAACCTGATGCTTATTAAGAGCTTAACGTTTCTAACAGGGCTTTTGGGTGTGTCTGGGCAATATCTTTGAGGGAGTTGATTGGTTGCATTCAGATTAAACTGGACCTTTTATTTCAACCTTACCTCAGCTGACCTCTCACCCCCAGACATAGAAGCACAGCTGCACTGAAGGTCTCGACGAAGTGACTGGCTGATGCATGCATGTCTACTGCATGGACACTTTCACTGGTGAGCTCACACCTAGTCTATGAGTAAGGTTAGTCTGTTAATCTGTCTATATTATTTATGTTTATCCATCTGTCTGCCGATCCTCCTACTTGTCTGCCTGCATGCCAGCCTCTGAGCCTAATATGCCTTGGGAAAAATGGTTATTGTTCTAGGCTAAGAAAAATGTTTCTCTCCCAATGCAGTATGTTTCAATGATGACGAATAGCTGGGAAGAATAGGAGAAAAGTAGTCTTATCCCACGTATATCCCTAGATAGTTTACTCCGTCTCTGAATATCAGAACTGGTCATTGATTTTAGTTTTTAACATGTATAAATTAACTGTAAATTGCACTGGGATCAAAGAGACTGTTCCCAGAACAAAGCATTGCTGGGTCATTTTATTCAATAGACACAGACAGTAGAGGAGACAGCTGAACCTTTCACCTTCAACCTGAATCAAACGAGTCACACAAAGTTAAACTGGGGGCATAAATAATCTCACTAAAGGCTGATAGAGTATCTGCTCTCTGATATCTCAACGTTCAATAGAGAAGTGGAATAGTGCATCAAGATGGACAGTGGCAGGTGATACCAGAGGTGATACCAGAGGTGATACCAGATGTGATACTAGAAGTGCCAGATGTATAAAGACAAAGAAAAGACATGTTCTTAAGCGACCATATCTGAAAGTCTGGAACGGATGTTCATGGTCAATTAGCAGGGCACTGGGGATTTACTGCAAATCATGGATAAGGGGAAGATTATTGAGCAATACAAACAAGTTCACTATTTACAGGATGTAGATGCTTGCTAACAGAGATGGCACCACAGGTCCCAGAGCAGTGTGGCAAAGAAAACAATTCTGGGGCTGTTGTTTTTCCTGATCTGGTAACCTAACCAGGTAAAACCTTGGACCTTATACTGTATGATACTGTATGACATGATAAATCTGTTGTAAAAAGTTTCAATATGGGCTATGATGTGACCAGAGTTTTTCTAATCAGGTCACATTGTTAAAAAAAACTCCCGGCCTTGAGGAGGATGAAAACCCTGTAAAACTGCAGTAAACTTGTACTTGTTCTTATGAATTATATTTTAAAGACGGGGACTAGGTGGGTTTCCTTTACACAGAGAAAGCAACATGATTGGACAATACAACTCACAAGGCTGAGCTTGCTTTATGCAGTTTTACATCGTGTAGTCCTGCCCTATGCAACTGTAGGCCTAATTAAACTGTAGGCCTAATTAAAATAAAAAAAATCCCCATCAAAATCCATCAAATTAAGCTAGACCTTTTGTTTTCATGGGCTGCGTCTCAATCTATCGCAACTGCCTATGGCGGACTTCTGCATCTGCGGTGGAAGGTGGCCGAGCTACAGCTGTGTTTTTCAGACCCTGAGACATCCCGAAAATTGGTCTTCTCACCATGTAAGGGTCCTGTGTGTAGCTGGTGAAGAGAGTCAGGCGCAGGACAGCAGATATGAGTAATCAACGTACTTTACCCAAAAAGACAAATTTACAAAGTAACATCCCGAGCCCACAAAGACAGACCGAATTACAATAAACAATCACTCACAAACACAAGATGGGGAACAGAGGGTTAAATAATAAACAAGTAATTGGTTGAGTGAAGCCAGGTGTGTAAGACAAAGACAGAACAAATGGAAAATGAAAAGTGTATCGGCGGTGGCTAGAAAGCCGGTGACGTCGACCGCCGAACGCCGCCTGAACAAGGAGAGGGACCGACTTCGGCGGAAGTCGTGACAGTACCCCCCCCTTGACGCGCGGCTCCAGCAGTGCGCCGACACCGACCTCGGGGACGACCCGGAGGACGAGGCGCAGAGCGATACGGATGGAGACGGTGGAAATCCCGCAGCAACGAATCGTCCAGGACATCCTCCACCGGCACCCAGCATCTCTCCTCCGGACCGTACCCCTCCCACTCTACGAGGTACTGAAGGCTCCTCACCCGACGCCTTGAGTCCAGGATGGCTCGAACAGCATACGCTGGGGCCCCCTCGATGTCCAGAGGGGGCGGAGGAACCTCCCGCACCTCAGCTTCCTGGAGTGGACCAGCCACCACCGGCCTGAGGAGAGACACATGGAACGAGGGATTAATACGATAATCTGGGGGAAGCTGTAACCTGTAGCTTACCTCGTTCAGTCTCCTCAGGACTTTAAATGGCCCCACAAACCGCGGACCCAGCTTCTGGCAGGGCAGGCGGAGGGGCAGGTTTTGGGTTGAGAGTCAGACCCGGTCCCCCAGTGCGAACACCGGTGCCTCGCTGCGGTGGCAGTCGGCGCTCGCTTTTTGCCCCCTCACGGCCCGTTGTAGGTGCACATGGGCGGTGTCCCAGGTCTCCTCCGAGCGCTTAAACCATTCGTCCACCGCAGGAGCTTCGATCTGGCTCTGATGCCAAGGTGCCAGAACCGGCTGATACCCCAGTACGCACTGGAAAGGAGAGAGGTTAGTGGCGGAGTGGTGGAGTGAGTTTTGGGCCATCTCTGCCCAGGGAATGAACGCCGCCCACTCCCCCGGCCGGTCCTGGCAATATGACCACGGAAACGTACACACATCCTGGTTTACTCCCTCCTCCTGCCCGTTACTCTCGGGGTGAAAACCTGAGGTGAGGCTGACCGAAACCACCAGACGTTCCATGAGTGCTCTCCAGACCCTAAACGTGAACCCTGATCAGAAACTATGTCCTCAGTGCCGGAAGACGTGTGTGAACAGGGCCTCCGCAGTCTGTAGGGCCGTAGGGAGACCGGGCAAAGGGAGGAGACGGCAGGACTTAGAAAACCGATCCACAACGACCAGGATCGTGGTGTTGCCCTGTGAGGGAGGAAGATCCGTCAGGATGTCCACCGACAGGTGCGACCACGGCCGTTGTGGAATGGGTAGGGGTTGTAATTTCCCTCTAGACAGGTGCCTGGGAGCCTTGCACTGGGCGCACACTGAGCAGGAGGAAACATAAACCCTCACGTCCTTGGCCAAGGTGGGCCACCAGTACTTCCCACTAAGGCATCGCACCATCCGACAGATGCCAGGATGACCAGAGGAGGGTGACGTATGGACCCTATAGATCAAACGGTCGCAGACAGCAGACGGAACGTACAGGCGCCCAGCTGGACACTGGGGGGAAGTGGGCTCTGTGCGTAACGCCTGCTCGATGTCCGCGTCCAGCTCCCACACCACCGGTGCCACCAGGCCGGAAGTATGGGAGTGTGATCCATGGACTGCTCCTCTGTGTCATACATCCGGGACAGTGCGCCTGCCTTAGCGTTCTGGGAACCTGGTCTGTAGGATAGAGTGAAAACAGAACAGGTAAAGAACATAGCCCACCTTGACTGGCGAGGGTTCAGTCTCCTCGCCGCCCGGATGTACTCCAGATTGCGGTGGTCAGTCCAGATGAGAAAAGGGTGTTTAGCCCCCTCAAGCCAATGTCTACATGCCTTCAGAGCCTTGACAACAGCCAACAGCTCCCGGTCCCCCACATCACAGTTTCGCTCCGCCGGGCTGAGTTTCTTCGAAAAAAAAGCACAGGGGCGGCGCTTTGGTGGGAGAGAGCACAGCTCCTATCCCAGCCTCGGACGCGTCCACCTCCACTATGAACACCAAAGAGGGATCCGGATGAGCCAGCACGGGAGCCGAGGTAAACAGAGCCTTCAGGTGACCAAAAGCCCTGTCCGCCTCAGCCGTCCACTGCAGTCGCACCGGTCCCCCCTTCAGCAGTGAGGTAATGGGAGCTGCTACCTGACCAAAACCCCGGATAAACCTCCGGTAGTAGTTGGCAAACCCTAGAAACCGCTGCACTTCCTTTACCATGGTGGGAGTCGGCCAATTACGCACGGCTGAAATGCGGTCACTCTCCATCGCCACCCCTGATGTGGAAATGTGGTACCCTAGGAAGGAGACGGACTGTTGGAAGAACAGACATTTCTCAGCCTTGACGTACAGGTCATGCTCCAACAGTCGACCAAGCACTCTGTGCACCAGGGACACATGCTCGGCGCGTGTAGCGGAGTATATCAGAATGTTGTCGATATACACCACTATACCCGGAAAATCTCGTCAACAAAGGCCTGGAAGACTGATGGAGCATTCATCAACCCGTACGGCTTGACGAGGTACTCATAATGCCCTGAGGTGGTACTAAATGCCGTCTTCCACTCGTCCCCCTCCTGGATACGCACCTGGCGATGAGAGGCAGCAGGTAGCTGTACCTCACAGTGATCTGATTGATACCTCGATTGTCAATACATGGGCGCAGACCCCCTTCCTTCTTCTTCACAATAAATAAACTTGAGGAGGCAGGTGAAGTGGAGGGCCGAATGTATCCTGCCCCAGGGATTCGGAGACATATGTTTCTATAGCCACCGTCTCCTCCTGTGACAGAGGATACACGTGACTCCTGGGAAGTGCTGCGTCTACCAGGAGATTTATCGCACAGTCCGCCCGTCGATGAGGTGGTAATTTAGTCGCCCTCCTTACAGAAGGCGAGAGCCAAATCGACATATTCTGAGGGGATGTGCACGGTGGAGACCTGGTCTGGACTTTCCACCGGAATGTAACATAGGCCCTGATGAGCCCACATGGTTCTTTCAGTAAATTAGAATTCTCAGATAACAGAATGGACTGTGTCTCTTGAGCCAAATCGATGTTCCACATTTGGTCAAGTAATCCCCATTGATTCGCTTTAACCAGCAAATGCAATTGATTACAAGGCAGTTTTACACTTGAAAATTATTGATTTCTGTGAGCCTATACAACCCTCCACCTCCCCACCACCACCAGCTATAATAACCTTATAAGGCCCGTCATTGGAAGTCCTTTCTCCAAGCAGGGTGTTGATGCCAGCAGCCCCGCATAGGGCTGCCTGCCATCATATCATCTGGCTCTGAGGATCTTCCCTCGAAGACGAGGCCATTGCCTAAACTATTTAATAAAACGTCATATTGCATTCTGTCTCTGCTGTCCATTCAGTTAAGCCTGTACTAGATTGGACTAAATTACCACTTATCGACAGAGTGTAAATGTCTGTGTGTTCATGTGCATGTGTGAGTCATGAGTGTGTGTCTGCATGTGAAAATCACCTCCCAGTTCTTTCCATTCAAAATATTGTTACGGTATCGATCACACCTTTCAACACTCAATGCGAATGATCTCTTTCACAAGACGTTTAAGCTCTATTTTAATGAGATGCTACTCGTACCCCTAGCTTTTGATTCTTCATGTGATCCGTGTCGCATAACCAATCAGATGTTTCCAGTCTCCACCCTGGCCAATCAGTGCAACTAGGTGAAACATTTCAAGTCATTAATCAATACTTTTACCACACACCCTCTGTTGTGAGCCAATTATTTTATTTAAAAAAAGCAGTATTAGGGAAGACATTATAAACACAACTTCTTTGTTTCTATAAAAATAATTGGAAGTGCTATAGACACAAATGAGATTTATGTTGTCTAGCCAGCAAAAACTGCATTCCCTAATCATGATGTAGCCATGAATCACTTTGTTCCCTCCTACGCCCGTGAAATGGGCTGCAGTGCTTACAGTCAGACGTAATGTACCAGTCAAAAGTTAGGACACACCTACTCATTCAAGGATTTCTCTTTATTTTTACTATTTTCTACATTGTAGAATAATAGTGAAGACATCAAAACTATGAAATAACACATATGGAATCAAATAGTAACCAAAAAAGTGTTAAATCAAAATATATGTTTAATTTGAGATTCTTCAAAGTAGCCACCCTTTGCCTTGATTACAGCTTTGCACACTCTTGGCATTCTCTCAAACAGCATCATGAGGTAGTCACCTGGAATGCATTTCAATTAACAGGTGTGCCTAGTTAAAAGTTCATGAATGCGTTTGAGTCAATCGGTTGTGTTGTGACAAGGCAGAGGTGGTATACAGAAGATAGCCCTATTTGGTAAAAGACCAAGTCCATATTATGGCAAGAACAGCTAAAATAACCAAAGAGAAACGACAGTCCATCCTTACTTTAAAACATGAAGGTCAGTCAATGCAGAACATTTCAAGAACTTTTAAAGTTTCTTCAAGTGCAGTCGCAAAAACCATCAAGCACGATGATGAAACTGGCTCTCATGATGACCGCCATGGGAAAGGAAGACTTAGAGTTACCTCTGCTGCATAGGATAAGTTCATTAGAGTTACCAGCCTCAGAAATTGCAGCCCGAATAAATGCTTCACAGAGTTCAAGTAACAGACACATCTCAACATCAACTGTTCAGAGGAGACTGTGTGAAACAGGCCTTCATGGTCCAATTTATGCAAAGAAACCACTACTAAAGGACACCAATAAGAAGAAGAGACTTGCTTGGGTCAAGAAACACGAGCAATAGACATTCTATCCGTTGGTCTGAGATTTGGTTGAGATTTTTGGTTGAAACCGCTGTGTTGTTGTGAGACGTAGAGTAGTTGAACGGATGATCTCCCCGTGTGTGGTTCCCACCGTGCAACATGGAAGAGGAGGTGTGATGGGGTGGGGGTGCTTTGCTGGTGACACTGTCTGTGATTTATTTAGAGTTCAAGGCACACTTAACCAACATGGATACCACAGCATTCTGCAGTGATACGCCATCCCATCTGGTTTGCGCTTTGTTGGACTATCATTTGTTTTTCAACAGGACAATGACCTAACACACCTCCAAGCTGTCTAAGGGCTATTTGACCAAGAAGGAGAGCGATGGGGTGCTGCATCAGATGACCTGGCCTCCACAATTACCTGACCTCAACCCATTTGAGGTGATTTCGGATGAGTTGGACCGCAGAGTGAAGGAAAAGCAGCCAACAGTGCTCAGCATATGTGGGAACTCCTTCAAGACTGTTGGAAAAGCATTCCAGGTGAAGCTGGTTGAGAGAATGCCAAGAGTGTTCAAAGCTGCCATCAAGTCAAAGGGTGGCTTCTTTGAAGAATATGAAGAAAAAAAAAACATTTTGATTTGTTTAATAATTTTTAGCTTACTACATGATTCCATATGTGTTATTTCCTAGTTTTGAAGTCTACGATGTAGAAAATAGTAAAAAATAAAGAAAAACCCTTGAATGAGTTGGTGTGTCCAAACTTTTGACTGGTACTGTGCATTACAGATACATTATAAAGTAATCCTGTACACAGCGTACACATAAATAAAGAGGATTTGTCTAATCCTCTCACTTGGAATGGCTGGAATTCAATTGAATCAGCCACAGCAATGTTTACAGTGTGTTTGTTTACAAACTACTACATTGTTTCTGTTGCCCACGCCCATGTTGCCACTTGCAAGCACATCCTCAAGACAGAGGTAGAGGGACGGACCCATCTATTGACCCAGTCTACCAGGAGATCAGTCTGGGTCATGTGACTGCATGGCTCTGGTTATAGGGTTGCCTACATGGGTAAGCCCCACAGAAATGAACCAGGCTGAACTGTCTTACACAACACAGGATTACATTTACATTAAAGTCATTTAGCAGACACTCTTATCCAGAGCGACTTACAAATTGGTGCATTCACCTTATGATATCCAGTGGAACAACCACTTTACAATAGTAAATAAGATAGGCATAGAAACAAAACCACAATATTATTGAACCGGCACATTGTCATTAGGAATGTATTGTCAGAGTGAAATCAAACCCTGCATTCAGGTTCAGACAAGGATGCATCAGCTTTTCTGCTGTCTGTTTTGTGTTGTCTTTTTAAAAAACGAATCAAGCAGTCTAGGGCAGGTGTTATTAAAAATGGCATTGCCATTTAAACATGATACAATAAAAATGAATGTTTGTGTGAATGATGCCAATTAAGACAATTATACTTTCAGGGTGTCTCCTATGATACAGATGGAGTTATTTATGACAGTTAAAAACGAGTTATGTTGCTAATTAAAAGCATAAAGGTTTTTCACAGGGCTGTTGGGCGTGTCTGGGAAAGGTCTGTTGCATAGATTTTTTTGCAATCAGATTAAATGGGATCTTTCATTTCAACCTTTTATTTTCTCCCCACAGCCATAGGAGTCTTTCAACAGGGCCTTACCTCAGCTGACCTCTCATCCCCAGACATACAAGCACAGCTGTACTAAAGGTCTTGGTGAAGTGACATCATTGGCTTATGCAATGCACGTCTACTGCATGGCCGCTTTCACTGGTAAACTCACACAGTAGTCAATGAGTAAGGTTAGTCTGTCAATCTGTCTATAATTTGTATGTTTATTCATCTGTCTGCCGATCCTCCTACTTGTCCGCCTGCATGCCAGCCTCTGAGCCTCATTTATCCAGAGGAAAACTGGTTATTGTTCCAGGCTAAAACCTCTTTTTTTCATTTTTTTCTCTCCCAATACAGTGTGTGGTTCAAAGATGACGGACAGCTGGCAAGAATAGGAGGAAAGTAGGCGTATCTCTAGTATCTCCCAAGATAGTTTACTCCGTCTCTGAATATCAGAACTGGTCATTGATTTTAGTTTTTTACATGTATAAATTAACTGTAAATTGCACTGGGATCAAAGAGACTGTTCCCAGAACAAAGCATTGCTGGGTCATTTTATTCAATAGACACAGACAGTAGAGGAGACAGCTGAACCTTTCACCTTCAACCTGAATCAAACGAGTCACACAAAGTTAAACTGGGGGCATAAATAATCTCACTAAAGGCTGATAGAGTATCTGCTCTCTGATATCTCAACGTTCAATAGAGAAGTGGAATAGTGCATCAAGATGGACAGTGGCAGGTGATACCAGAGGTGATACCAGATGTGATACCAGATGTGACACTAGAGGTGCCAGATTCATCACACAGTTCATAATAACAAAGAAAATACATGTCCTTAAACAACCATTCCTGAAAGTCTGGAACTGATGTTCAGGTTTCAATTAGCTGTAAATCAGAGATAAGGGAAAGATTATTGAGCAATACAAACAAATTCACAATAAATAGGATGTAGATGTTTGCAAATGTGATTGATCACATTGTTAGGGGGTGGTTTTAAACACCACCGCATAAAATAAAACCTAGGTTTGTTATTAAAGAGAAGTGAAAAAAAGGTACCAATAGTAACCACAGCAAAATGAATATGACTTGATCAAAACAGAAGAGCAGGTACAGTAATTGCAGTCAGTGATCAAAAGAGAAATTAGGAGGACCTGAATAAAGGGAATGTGACATTGGCCCTGATGAGCCCACATGGTTCTTTCAGTAAATTAGAATTCTCAGATAACAGAATAGACTGTGTCTCTTGAGCCAAAGCGATGTTCCAAATTTGGTGAAGTAATCCCCATTGATTCACTTTAACCAGCAAATGCAATTGATTACAAGGCGGTTTTATATTTGAAAATCATTGATTTCTGTGAGTCCATATACTAAATGACCACTTATTGATAGTGTGTAAATGTGCGTGGGTGTGAGTCGTGTGTGTGTGTGTGTGTGTGTGTGTGTGTGTGTGTGTGTGTGTGTGTGTGTGTGTGTGTGTGTGTGTGTGTGTGTGTGTGTGTGTGTGTAGGGATTCTATCTGCAGTTTTAAATAGATCATTCATCATCTCATTCAAGGTCCATGGATGGTGTTTCTTTGCTGTTGTTGTTTTTTTAATGTATATCCATTATGCTTTTCATTTCCTGTTACAAAATGTGATTTTGCAGGACAGCTCTCAGCAAGTTGTATTATGGGGGATATTATGTACAGAATGGGGTCTACACTTAAGAGGATTTACCGAAATCTCAATGATTTTTTTTTTTTTAGGTGTAATTTAATGTAGCTCCACTTGATGACGCTGAAGCATCAGCTTTGAATATCCTGATAGCAAATGGGACATCTTGTAAACTGTCACGCAGTGGAGTTGGTTCCGTGATGCAGTGTGCACACAAGAAAAAGCATATAACAAATGTTACCTTTCAAAAAAGGAGAGCTTAATTCACTGGACCACTGCCCATGTCTGTATCATGTTCCATCTGGCATCAGACCAGACAGAAAGATAGAAGCCCTTAAAATATTTGCAGTAAAAATTCACCCTTTTACCCTGCCCTGAAAGAAAACCAGCATAGGACCATGTTGCCAAGCACTGGACCTAAACCTCTCCATCCTGGTTAGAGAAAGAGTCACTGCTCAGTGTGTGGATTGACACAGCAACCAAGTGCATCTGTCTGTCAGTGTCACTCACTCTCCTCACTCACTGACCATAGCCTTCACATTTCCTGTAGCTATATGCACACATTCATTCTCTCAGAAATCATCTAGGCAATATGTTGTTTACTTACTGGCACTCTCATCCAAAACTCAGTGCCAAGATCCACTGGTTGCCTCCGTCTCAAAAATGAATGATACAGTTTCTGGAATGACTCACAGTTAGCAGCACCTTCATCCTGTTAAAACCAAGCCTAATAAACACCATGAAAAGATGCTGGAACAGAGACAGTAGACTGGGCTCCATGTCAAATGACCTTGCCTGGGAATCGTTGACATCAGGATCAGCTTGGCTACGACACAATGAAGAAATAAAATACCGTCCTCCCCAATTAAGTTGCCACCAACCTCCTGTGACTGGTTTCTTCCCACAATATAACCATTGAGGGGATTCGATTAAGCTGGCTTGGGAGCCTGGGTGAGAGGACTTTGCACTGTGTGCAAAGTGATGGCATTTGTTCTGGAACCGGGCTACGAACCGGGTGGCCTCCCCCATGTATTGAGTAGGATTCTGTGTTTTCACATACAAAAGTGATTGCTTTTGATAAAAATGCTTTATCGACATTCCCAATTAAACCTTGTTTCAAAATTAGAACATATATTTTATGGAAAAGAGATGTATGTTTCTGAACGATGCATTATGCTGACTGAAAACCCCAAATACTTTAGTAAGTTGAATTCAAAGTCAATGAAAAGTAATTATTACTTCAAATGTTTAAGCTTTGCCACTCTAGTTGTCATGCACTTTACTTTTATTATTGTCATGTTTATTTTTGCTATTTTATTGGGTATCTTGAAAGGCATTAATAAAATGTATTATTATTATTATCACTATTATTATTATGAAATGCGACTTCCGGCGAAATACAATACGTCCACCAGCTGATATTTCAGAAATCCCCATAGAAATAATTAGAGGATGCGCCATTATATCTGTCCCATTGTGTCATCTGTGAGCGCATTGGCAGCGCCACTGAGGCCATCCCCATTTTGAAGTAGTACATTTTCTTCTTCTTCTACTTCTATGAGTTGGTAAACAAACTAAAAGGGTGCATACTCCCACCTGGAGTGTGTTGTTTGTAAAGCCAAGGTTAACTGATCCCTCCTGATGACCTGGATGGAATTTTGACATCCTTCCTCGACCCATAGGAAGTCCCACCCAAAACGGTGTAAGTTCATAATGGCGCTGCCCATACTAAAATGGTATTTTGGGCACAAGAGTCCTCCATCTATCTCTATTGAAATCCCAGCCCGAGGGCAACAGTGTATACTGGAACAAAGAGGGGATTTGATTAAGTTGGCCCGTGTTGAACAGGACTATTGCCTGTCACATGACCAGGCGAAGCCGGTGAGGGAGGTGAGCCCTGCTCAAATCGAACAGTAATTTGAGGGTTTAACTGTGTAATGCTGTCATGTTGTAGGCCTACATAGGCTGCTGGTAGTGTACTACTGTACTTGACTGAAATGAGACATTGGATTCAAATAGTATGAGTATTATACTGTAGCAATCCTTGCTGTATGCCATGCTATAATTCCCACCAAGTGGGTTAACCCTATTGGCGCAATGCGTAGGGTGTTTGCTATTAACGCCAGGAAGGCCCGGCTCCAGGATGACATGCCAGAGGCTGCATTTTAAATCCATGGGGAGGCACAACTAGTATTGCTTTAGAGCCCTAATAAAATAAGGTAGATTGGTCCACCTGCTGTTCAAATGTAAAGAAAATGGATCTGAAATGTAGGCTGTAAGAGTGGTATAACTTGTGTTTTATATATATATATATATATACACTGAACAAAAATATAAACGCAAAATGTAAAGTGTTGGTCCAATGTTTCATGAGCTTAAATAAACGATCCAAGAAAGTTTCCATACACAAAAAGCTTATTTCTCTCAAATTATGTGAACAGATTTGTTTACATCCCTGTTAGTGAGCATTTCTCCTTTGCCAAGATAATCCATCCACCTTACAGGTGTGGCATATCAAGAAGCTGATTAAACAGCATGATCATTACACAGGTGCACCTTGTGCTGGGAACAATAAAAGGACACTTTAAAATGTGCAATGCCACAATGCTACAGATGTTTTTATTTTGTTTATTTTATCTTTATTTAACCAGGTAGGCCAGTTGAGAACAAGTTCTCATTTACAACTGCGACCGGGCCAAGATAAAGCTAAGCAGTGCGACAAAAACAACAATACAGAGTTACACATAAACAAATAGTACAGTCAATATCACAAAAGAAAAGAAAATTTGAAAAATCTATGTACAGTGTGTGCAAATGTAGAAGAGTAGGGAGGTAGGAAATAAATAGGCCCTAGAGGCAAAAATAATTACAATTTAGCATTAATACTGGAGTGATAGACGAGCAGATGATGATGTGCAAGTAGAGATACTGGGGTGCAAAAGAGCAAGAGGGTAAGTAATAATATGGGGATGAGGTGTGCTATTTACAGATTGGCTGTGTACAGGTACAGTGATTGGTAAGCTGCTCTAACAGCTGATGCTTAAAGTTAGAGATAAGTTAGATATAAGACTCCAACTTCAGAGATTTTTGCAATTCGTTCCAGTCATTGGCAGCAGAGAACTGGAAGGAAAGGTGGCCAAAGTAGTGTTGACTTTGGGGATGACCAGTGCAATATACAGTTGAAGTCGGAAGTGTACATAAACTTAGGTTGGAGTCATTAGAACTCGGTTTTCACCCACTCCACAAATTTCTTGTTAACAAACTATAGTTTTGGCAAATCAGTTGGGACATCTACTGTGTGCATGACACAAGTAATTTTTCCAACAATTGTTTACAGACAGATTATTTTGCTTATAGTTCACTGTATCACAATTCCAGTGGGTCAGAAGTTTACATACACTAAGTTGACTGTGCCTTTAAACAGCTTGGAAAATTCCATAAAATGATGTCATGGCTTTAGAAGCTTCTGATAGGCTAATTGACATCATTTGAGTCAATTGGAGGTGTACCTGTGGATGTATTTCAAGGCCTACCTTCAAACTCAGTGCCTCTTTGCTTGACATCATGGGAAAATCAAAAGAAATTATCTAAGACCTCAGAAAAAAATTGTAGACCTCCACAAGTCTGGTTCATCCTTGGGAGCAATTTCCAAATGCCTGAAGGTACCACGTTCATCTGTACAAACAATTGTACGCAAGTATAAACACCATGGGACCACGCAGCCTTCATACCGCTCAGGAAGGAGACGCGTTCTGTCTCCTAGAGATGAACGTACTTTGGTGTGAAAAGTGCACATCAATCCCAGAAAAACAGCAAAGGACCTTGTGAAGATGCTGGAGGAAACAGGTACAAAAGTATCTATATCCACAGTAAAACGAGTCCTATATCGACAAAACCTGAAAGGCAGCTCAACAAGGAAGAAGCCACTGCTCCAAAACTGCCATAAAAAAGCCAGACTACGGTTTGCAACTGCACATGAGGACAAAGATCGTACTTTTTGGAGAAATATCCTCTGGTCTAATGAAACAAAATGAAACTGATGAAACAGTTTTGCCATAATGACCATCATTATGTTTGGAGGAAAAAGTGGGAGGCTTGCAAGCTGAAGAACACCATCCCAACCGAGAAGCACGGGGGTGGCAGCATCATGTTGTGGGGGTGCTTTGCTGCAGGAGGGACTGGTGCACTTAACAAAATAGATGGCATCAAGAGGGGAGGAAAATTATGTGGAATTATTGAAGCAACATCTCAAGACATCAGTCAGGAAGTTAAAGCTTGGTCACAAATGGGTCTTCCAAATGGACAATGACCCCAAGCATACTTCCAAAGATGTGGCAAAATGGCTTAAGGACAACAAAGTCAATGTAATGGAGTGGCCATCACAAAGCCCTGACCTCCATCCTATAGAAAATTTGTGGGCAGAACTGAAAAAGTGTGTGCGAGCAAGGAGGCCTACAATCCTGATTCAGTTACACCAGCTCTGTCAGGAGGAATGGGCCAAGATTCACCCAACTTATTGTGGGAAGCTTGTGGAAGGCTACCCGAAACGTTTGACCCAAGTTAAACAATTTAAAGGCAATGCTACCAAATGCTAATTGAGTGTATGTAAACTTCTGAGCCACTGGGAATATGATGAAAGAAATAAACGCTGAAATAAATAATTCTTTATACTATTATTCTGACATTTCACATTCTTAAAATAAAGTGGTGATCCTAACTGACCTAAGACACGACATTTTTACTAGGATTAAATGTCAGGAATTGTAAAAAACTGAGGTTAAATGTATTTGGCTAAGGTGTATGTAAACTTCCGACTTCAACTGTACCTGCTGTAGCGCGTGCTACGGGTGGGTGTTGCTATGGTGACCAGTGAGCTGAGATAAGGTGGGGCTTTACCTAGCAAAGACTTATAGATGACCTGGAGCCAGTGGGTTTGGAGACAGATATGTAATGAGGGCCAGCCAACAAGAGCATACAGGTCACAGTGGTGGGTAGTATATGGGGCTTTGGTAAGAAAACGGATGGCACTGTGATAGACTACATCCAGTTTGCTGAGTAGAGTGTTGGGGGCTATTTTGTAAAATACATCGCCGAAGTCAAGGATCGGTAGGATAGTCAGCTTTACGAGAGTAAGTTTGGCGGCATGAGTGAAGAATGCTTTGTTGTGAAATAGGAAGCAGATTCGAGATTTAATTTTGGATTGGAGATGCTTAATGTGAGTATTGAATGAGAGTTTACAGTCTAACCAGACACCTAGGTATTTGTAGTTGTCCACATATTCTAGGTCAGAACTGTCCAGAGCAGTGATGCTAGTCGGGCGGGAGTGTGCGGGCAGCAATCGGTTGAAGAGCATGCACTTCGTTTTACTAGCATTTAAAAGCAGTTGGAGGCCATGGAAGGAGAGTTGTATGGTGTTGAAGCTTGTTTGGTTTTGTTAGCACAGTGTCCAAAGAAGGGCCAGATGTATACAGAATGGTGTCATCTGCGTAGAGGTGGATCAGAGAATCATCAGCAGCAAGAGCGACATCATTGATACATACAGAGAAAAGAGTCGGCCCGAGAATTGAACCCTGTGTCACCCCCATAGAGACTGCCACAGGTCCAGACAACAGGCCCCCCGATTTGACACACTGAACTCTATCTGAGAAGTCGTTGGTGAACCAGGCGAGGCAGTCATTTGAGAAGCCAAGGCTATTGAGTCTGCCGATAAGAATGCAGTGATTGACAGAGTCGAAAGCCTTGGCCAGGTCAATGAAGACGGCTGAACAGTACTGTCTTTTATCGATGGCGGTTATGATATCGTTTAGGACCTTGAGCGTGGCTGAGGTGCACCCATGACCAGCTCAGAAACCAGATTGCATAGAGGAGAAGGTATGGTGGGATTCGAAATGGTCAGTGAACTGTTTATTAACTTGGCTTTCGAAGATTTTAGAAAGGCAGGGCAGGATTGGGTCTAGAGTGTCTCCCCCTTTGAAGAGGGGGCTGACCGCGGCAACCTTCCAATCTTTGGGGATCTCAGACGATACGAAAGTGAGTTTGAATAGGGGTTGCAACAATTTCTGGATTTGGGTGAAGGAGAAGCGGGTGGGGGGGGGGGGTTGGGCAGGTTGCTGCAGGGGGTGCTGAGATGTTGACCAGGGTAGGGGTAGCCAGGTGGAAAGCATGGCCAGCCGTGGAAAAACGCTTATTGAAATTATTGAATATCGTAGGTTTATCGGTGGTGACAGTGTTTCCCAGTCTCAGTGCAGTGGGCAGCTGGGAGGAGGTGCTCTTATTCTCCATGGACTTTACAGTGTCCCAAAACTTTTTGGAATTAGTGCTACGGGAAGCAAATTTCTGTTTGAAAAAGCAAACCTTAGCTTTCCTAACTGACTGAGGATATTGGTTCCTGACATCCCTGAAAAGTTGCATATCGCGGGGGCTATTCGATGCTAATGCAGAACGCCAAGTTTTGAGGGAAAGTGCAATTGGCATGCTGACTGCAGCTATGTCCATCAGAGCTGTTGCCAGATAATTGAATATCAATTTCTCTAACATAAGCCACATCCAACGTCATTTTTGAGAATTTGGCAGTACGTCTAACCGGCCTCACAACCGCAGGCCAAGTGTATCCACGCCAGCACAGTACCTCCACATCGAGCTTTTTCACCTGCAGGATCGTCTGTGACCATCCACCCGGACAGCTGATGAAACTGATCAGTATTTCTGTCTGTAATAAAGCCCTTTTGTGGGGGAAAAACGAATTCTGATTGGCTGGGACTGGCTGCCCAGTGGGTGGGCCTATACCCTCTCAGGCCTATCCATGGCTGTGCCCCTGCCCAGTCATGTGAGGTCCATAGATTCGGGCCTAATACATTTATTTCAATTGACAGATTTTCTTATATGAACTGTAACTTAGTAAAATCGTTGAAATTTTTGCATGTTGTGTTTATATTTTTGTTCAGCATAATAACACAAAGATATGTGTCTCACTATGACATACAAGTGTATCCGAAATGCAGCGGTAGCTGCGTAGATCTACACATAATTTTTGCCTACCAACTTGCACAGATCAGCTGGACAGGATATGCACCACTGGGCTATCAAAGTTTCTTACTGGCTTCATAGCTTGAACTTCAATAATTAGAGCTATAGTCAACATTTCTGTTGAATTTGTTACACTACGCAATGAGTGTAACCTACAGTGAGCCAAGCTGCCACTTCTCCAGGTGCCAAATATTTTCTGTAAGAGAGTTTCAGAAAAGCAAACTAAATCAAACTAAGTGCATATTCTATGTTCATAGCTAATGTGAAATGTCCTATATGACAGTAGCCAATTTGAATCTGCCGCAAATAAAAGTAAATGCCCATAGCACGAGAGCAGAGTGGGGGTGAAAAGTAAGCTGTGTCGTTTTTATAGTATTGACGTCACTTTTACAGTAGCCTATCGCATAATAATAAATAATAATAATAAAATGTTCTAATAAAATAAAATAAAATGATATATGCACCGAATACAACAGGTGTAGACTTTACAATGAAATGCTTACTTACGAGCCCATTCCCAAGAGTGCAGAGTTTAAAAGTAAGACAAATATTTGCTAAATAAAAAAGGAGATAGTGTCACGCCCTGATCTGTTTCACCTGTCCTTGTGCTTGTCTACACCCTCCTCCAGGTGTCGCCCATCTTCCCCATTTCTCCCTGGGTACTAATACTGTACCTGTGTCCTCTGTTTGTCTGGTGTCAGTACGTGTTGCTTGTCAAGTCAACCAGCGTTTGGTCTCAGCTCCTGTTTTTCCTCAGTCTCTCTGTTTCTTTCCCTCCTGGTTTTGACCCTTGCCTGTCCTGACTCTGAGCCCGCCTGCCTGACCTCTCTGCCTGCCCCTGAGGCTGCTTGCCGTCCTGTACTGTTGCCACTACTCTGGATTTTCAACCCCTGCCTGCCTTGACCTGTCGTTTGCCTAACCTGTTGCTGTAATAAACAATGTTACTTCAACACAGTCTGTATTTGGGTCTTACCTGAAACCTGATAGATAGTAACACAATCAAAACAATAACAAAGCAGTAGTTGAGGTAATAGGTAGGGGTAAAAGCCACTAGGCAATCAGGATATATAATAAACAGAGTAGCAGCAGTGTGTGTGGGTGTGTGTGTGTTTGTTAATATGCATGTGTGTGTGTTTTGTGTGTGAGTTAGTGTGCGTGTATGTCGGACTGTCAGTGTAGTGAGTGTGTGGGTAGAGTCAAGTGAGTGTGCATTGAGCCAGTGCAAGGGAGTCAGTGCATAACAATGAAGATAAATACATTAATAATAAAGGGGGTCATATGTAAATTGTCCGGGTAGCCATTTGATTAACTGTTCAGCAGTCTTATGGCTTGGAGGTAAAAGCTGTTTCAGGTGCCTTTTGGTCACAGACTTGGCACTCTCGTAATGCGGTAGCAGAGAGAAGAGTCTATGAGTTGGGTGGCTGGAGTCTTTGACAATTTTTAGGGCCTTCCTCTGACACTGCCTGGCATAGAGGTCCTGGATGGCAGGGAGCTTGGCCCGAGTGATGTACTGGGCTGTACGCACTACCTTCTGTAGCACCTTGTGGTCGGATGCCGCGCAGTTGTCATACCAAGCGGTGATGCAGCCAGTCAAGATGCTCTCAATGTTGCAGCCTTATAACTTTTTGAGGATCTGATGGCCCATGCCAAATCTTTTTAGCCTCCTGAAGGGGAAGAGGCATTGTCATGCCCTCTTCACAACAGTCCTGTCGATGTGAATGGGGGCGTGCTCGGCCCTCCATTTCCTGTTGTCCAAGATAAGCTCCTTTGTCTTGCCCACGTTGAGGGAGAGGTTGTTGTCCTGGCACCACACTGCCAGGTCTGACCTCCTCCCTATAGGCTGTCTCATTGTCGGGGGTGATCAGGCCTACCACCGTTATGTTGTCGGCAAACTTAATGTTGAGCCTCTTGGAGTCGTGTGTGGCCATGCAGTCATTGGTGAACAGGGAGTACAGGAGGGGACAGATCATGCAAGCCTGAGGGGCCCCTGTGTTGAGGGTCAGCGTGGAGTATGTGTTGTTGCCTACCCTCATCACTTGGGGGCGGCCCGTCAGGATGTAAAGGATCCAGTTGCAGAGGGAGCTGTTCAGTCCCAGGGTCCTTAGCTTAGTGATGAACTTGGAAGGCGCTATGGTGTTGAACGCTGAGCTGTAGTCAATGAAAACGGCCTGTTACTCAGGCCCAGAAGCTAGGATATGCATATAATTGGTAGCATTGGATAGAAAACACTCTGACATTTCTAAAATTGTTAAAATAATGTCTGTGAGTTTAACAGAACTGATATGGCAGGTGAAAACCCGAGGATAATCCATCCGGAAAATGTATTTTTGAGGTCACAGGCAATTTCAATGCTAGCCTATGGGATATACAAATAAATAGGACCCATATTGCAGTTCCTATGGCTTCCACTAGATGTCAACAGTCTTTAGACAGGGTTTCAGGCTTGTGTCTTGAAAAACAAACAAGTAGTTGTAGTTTATCCAAGGTGTCCCTCATTAGAAAAGTAGTCTTGTTGCACGCGTGAATGAGGTGTGCGCTCTTCGTTATTTATCTTCCCTATTGAACATACTATTCTCTGTCTTAAATATTAGCATTTATTTAGATATTAGAGTACCTGAGGATTAATTTGAATTATCATTTGACTTGTTTGGACGAACTTTACTTTTTGGATTCGTTTTTATGCATGTTGAACGAGTGGATTACTGAAATCAATGGCGCCAACTTAACAGACTTTTTTGGATATAAAGAAGGACTTTATCAAACAAAACGACCATTCATTGTGTAGCTGGGACCCTTGGGATTGCAAACAAAGGATAATCTTCAAAAGCTAAGTGACTTATTTTATCGCTGTTTGTGATTCTGTGACGCCTGTGCTGGTTTAAAAAAGTATTTTGATGTGGGGCGCTATCCTCAGATAATCGCATGGTATGCTTTCGCCGTAAAGCCTTTTTGAAATCTGACAACGCAGTTGGATTAACAAGAAGTTCAACTTTTAAATAATGTAAGACACTTGAATTTTCATGAATGTTTAATATTACAATTTTTGTATTTTGAATTTCGCGCTCTGCAATTTCACCGGATGTTGACGTAGTGGAACGCTAGCGGGACACCGAGCCACAAGAGGTTTTAAATCAAGGGAGACCAAATGCTTGCGGGCATCAATCAATGAAATGCTACGGCGGCAACATGTCATACTCGTTTGTTCCAGACAGCATCAGATACATGCGCTACACATACTGAGACAGTGGCGCTGTTTTGACGAATTGACGGAAAAACTGTGAAACACAGAGACAAAAGATGAAATATTTTATAATTACAAAATAATATTGGTCAAATATTTCTGGAAGCCTGGCTTCCCTTGGCATTCATGAATACACACAACTGATGGCTACAGATGTGAATTCTATGGGGCGATAGTAATTTAGACAGGTTATGTTTGCTTGAAACATGTAGGTATTACGGACTGGGTCAAAGAGAGGTCGAAAATGTCAGTGAATGCTTTGAGTACGCGTCCTGGTAATAAATCTGAATGTTAACCCGTTTAAAAGTCTTACTCACATCGCTATGGAGAGTGTGATCATACAGTCGTTCGGAACAGCTTGTACTCTCACCCAACGTTCAGTGTTGTTTGCCTAGAAGTGAGCATAGAAGGCATTTAGCTCTTCTGGTAGGCTCGCAACACTGGGCAGCTCTCAGCTGGGTTTTCCTTTGTAATCTGTGATAGTTTGCAAGCCCTGCCACACGAGCGTCAGAGCTGGTGTACAATTCGATTTTAGTCATGTATTGAAGCTTTGCCTGTTTGATGGTTTGTCGGAGGGCGTAGCAAGATTTCTTGTAAGTGTCCGGATTAATGTTCTGCTCCTTGAAAGCTCTCACATCTGTCATTTTGCACACAAGAAAGCAAGCAATGTTAAAGAGAAGCCCCACGAAGACTGATAGCCTATGATGCGCTCATTAAAACAGCAGACAATGTAACCATTGATTCAGTAAGGCCTTTAAACAGGTCAACATTCACAAGGCCGCAGGGCCAGACGGTTTACCAGGACGTGTACTCCGAGCATGCGCTGACCAACTGGTAAGTGTCTTCACTGACATTTTTAACCTCTCCCTGTCTGAGTCTGTAATATCAACATGTTTCAAGCAGACCAACATAGTCCCTGTGCCCAAGAACACTAAGGTAACCTGCCTAAATGACTACCGACCCGTAGCACTCACGTCTCTAGCCATGAAGTGCTTTGAAAGGCTGGTCATGGGTCACATCAACACCTTATCCCAGAAACCCTAGACCCACTCCAATTTGCATACCACCCCAACAGATCCACACTATTGCACTCCACACTGCCCTTTCACACCTGGACAAAAGGAACACCAATGTGAGAATGCTATTCATAGACTACAGCTCAGCGTTCAACACCATAGTGCCCTCAAACACGACCGGAATATCGATAAGGCCTATAAGTTTAGTATAGACGCTTTTTTCATAACATTTTAGTTTAAGTAGGTCTAACTTGATGATATTATAAAAAAAGTTTATTTTATATTTTTCTCTAAAGACCACATAACAAAAACATTGCAACTCACCATGTCGCTGAGCTTGTTTCCAGGCAACAAGACGGCCCCATCTAGGGGTGATGGGTGACATGAAGGGTGTTCCTTATGTCCAGTCTACTCCGTAATTTCATTTTTGTTGCCGTCATTGCGGAAAACCCCGCTTCGCAGATATAGGATGTTGGAAATGGAAGCAAGGTTTTCAGTGCTTTTATGGCTATCTCAGGATATTCAGCCTTGATTTTAATCCAAACGTTCGGCAGACATGAAGTTATCTCAAACATACTTTTAAGGCCACCATCATTTGCAACCTCAAGGAGTTGATCCTGCACAAACATGGACGATTCACCTGGGACATTCACAAATGGGTCGCGGATCTATTCCTTCGCCCTTCGTGGGTCTTTGGCGGCTTGGAAGTAACGCTCGAAGTCCAATAGAAACAATGTTTATAAAAATCCGCCGCGTTTCGGCTGCATGGCCTTCGTCAGGGAGTACAAAGAAATAATACAATGTTCTCTTTTAACAGCTTTTCACATTAACCCTAATTTGAAGAGGGAGTGGTTAAAATTGATTGGACACACCTAGTAAGCAATAGTATACACACTTTAAGGTGAAATACTGTAGCTATGTTATCATAAAAATTTAACTCCAAGCTAGAAGTATCAGAACACTTAGAAAGGTCGTTCTAACCTAAAATATGTCTGGGAGAAGTGTCAAGAATAAGAAAGCAATATATTCCATAGTACACTAGAACACAGAAAAACATGAACAACAAGAGTCTAAACATAAGGGCTCTTTAAAATGTAACCAGTGCAACCATTGCAGAAATATTGCACAGAAAAAGTATTTTGTTGATACAGCTTCCAAAATGGAGTATTACGTCAAGCATTTCATTAACTGCAAAACCACTCATGTCATCTATAGATTGGAATGTCCACAGTGCAAGGTGTTCTACATTGGACGGACAAAGAGACGCCTTCAAGATCGCCTAGCGGAACACAAGTACGCCATACGGGTAGGCAATGAAGACTACCCCATGGCAAGGCACTACAAGTCCTTACACCATGGCAACCCTGCCTCCCTACAAGCTATGGGTATTGATCATATCCCGGCCTCTATTAGAAAATGGGACCGTCTTAAACAGTTAAACCAAAGGGAAAGTTTGGGGATTTACAAACTACAGGCCACTAAATACCCGGATTTAAATGAAGATATGGATTTCTCACCCTTCTTGTAGGGTTGTGATGGGTACATTTGCTGTCATCTAGTGGACATTTTGCTCAATTGCCCTCAGCTATGTTTAGACTCTTGTTGTTCATGTTTTGCTATGTTCTAGTGTACTATGGAATATATTGCTTTCTTATTCTTGACACTTCTCCCAGACATATTTTAGGTTAGACCTACCTTTCTAAGTGTTCTGATACTTCTAGCTTGGAGTAACATTTTTATGACAACATAGCTACAGTATTTCACTTTAAAGTGTGTATACTATTGCTTACTAGGTGTGTCCAATCAATTTTAACCACACCCTCTTCAAATTAGGGTTAATGTGAAAAGCTGTTAAAAAGAGAACATTGTATTATTTCTTTGTACTCCCTGACGAAGGCCATGCAGCCGAAACGCGTCAGATTTTTAAAAACATTGTTTTTATTGAACATGCCACACTAATAAAGGCATTTTAATCAATTATATGAAGAGTGCCTTGGTCCTCCTTTCTTTTTGATGACCAACTCACCCCTTTTACCAAAGAGCACCTTCTGTCTACCAACATTTACTATTGTGCACCTTAGTAGCGCTTCCCTTCCTCCTCTTTCTAACGCTCGAAGTCCGTTGACAGCGAAGCTAGTTGATTGCGCACCAGCTGGGAGAAAGACGGCCCAGGCTCTCCCAAAATCCCCGCTAATGTTTAGAACATGTCAAATATGCCCTTGTCCATTCGTCATCCCCACAGTTCCAGTTTGGCTTTGAATGCAGTCACTTTATCTGCCAACTTAAAGACAGTTGTCATTCTCCCCTGAAGTGACAGATTGAGTTCGTTGAGCAGGTTGAATATATCACACAGGTAAGCGAGTTTTGCGACCCATTCCTCGTCATTGAAATGTGCTGCCTGTGGTGACATTTTTTCTGAAAGAAATCTCTGCAGCGGCTTTCGTAACTCAAACACTCTAGCAAGCGATCTCCCCCTGGATAGCCATCTGACTTCTGTGTATAAGAGGTGTTTGTGCTCTGCGTCCATTTCCTCACAAAGCTGCCAAACAGACGCGAGTTAAGGGTGTGTGCTTTGATGTGATTGAATACTTTAATAACATAATTTAATACGACGTTAAATTCAGATGACATTTTTCGGCTAGCCAGCATTTCTCTGTGAATGACACAGTGCATAGACTCAAATTCAGGCGCAACCTATTTAACCCAGGTAGTGAAACCAGACAGCCATCCAGTCATGGCAGCAGCCCCATCTGTGCATACGTCAACACAGAATGACCAATCCAATTTTCCTGACATGTAATCATCTAAAGACTTGAATAGTTCTGTTGTGTTAGTCGGCAGGGACAGCGCACACAACATAACCTCATGCACATCATCTTGAAATATATATTGCACATAAACAAGCAGTATTTCCGTGTTGTCGACATCGGTAGATTCGTCATTCTGTATTGCATACCATGGTGACTCGTTAAGCCTCTAACAATTGTGCCTCAATGTCCTCCGCTATTTCATCAATTTGCCTTGTGACGGTGGTAGCCGAAAGACGAACCTGTGCTATCTTTTTAGCTGCAGCCTCTCCTAAGAGTTCACAGAAAATGTCCTTAGCAGCAGGTAGAATCAACTCCTCGCCAATAGTGAAAGGCTTCTTGGCCTTAGCAATATGGCTAGCCACTAAGTATGACGCTCTCAGTGCAACCACATTTGTTGATGCGGTGGCTTTCAAGACTTGCTTCTGTCCTTCTTGTTCAGGTTTTCTTCACTCAAAGAATTCAACATGTTTGTCTTTAAGTGCAGGTTGCTTGGATTTGATGTGCCGAAGCAGTTTTGAGGGCTTCATTACCTCGTTAGATAGCCTATCTCCACATACTACGCACAGGGGGCTTGGAACATGAGAGTCACCTGTCGCAATAAAGCCATATTTTAGGTAGGATTCATCATTTTTTCTATTGAATGAGGCTTTCTTTTTTTGCAGTCTCTGGCTCTGCTGTCTCTGCATTATCGACATCGTTGTTGGGCCTTTTATCTCCCTTACCACCTCTGAAGAAGCTCTCCAGCGACGTTTGTTTGTTTTCATTCATGTCAGCTAACATAGCTAGCTAGTACAAAGTTGGCGGGCAACACAACTCACGCAGACCGTGATGAATTCGCGGCGCTCGCATTACTAAAGAGTGGTGAGAAAAGGACCAACAGAACAGACTGCACCAATTTCAATGTAATTACTGCACAATTTATTTTACCGATTAAAAAAAAAAGTTTTTATTATTCATCCTTTCCATGACGCCCGGTAGCAAATGTGCCCGGTGCTTGGGGACCGCTGGACTACAGGAAAAGGAGGACTGAGCACGCCCCTATTCTCATCGACGGGGCTGTAGTGTAGCAGGTTGAGAGCTACAAGTTCCTTGGCATTCACATCACCAACAAGCTAACATGGTCCAAGCACACCAAGACAGTCGTGAAGAGGGCACGACAAAACCTATTCTTACTCAGGAGACTGAAATGATTTGGCATGGGTCATCAGATCCTCAAAAGGTTCTACAGCTGCACCATCGAGAGCATCCTTACGGGTTGCATCACTGCCTGATATGGCAACTGCTCAGCCTCCGACCGCAAGGCACTACAGGGGGTAGTACATACGGGCCAGTACATCACCGGGGCCAAGCTTCCTGCCATCCAGGACCTCTATACCAGGCGGTGTCAGAGGAAGGCCCAAAAATTGTCAAAGACTCCAGCCACCCTAGTCATAGACTGTTCTCTCAGCTACCGCACAGCAATCGGTACCGGAGCGCAAAGTCTAGGTCCAAGAGGCTTCTAAACAGCTTCTACCCCCAAGCTATAAGACTCCTGAACATCTAATCAAATGTCTACACAGACTATTTGCATTGACCCCCCCCCCTTTTCTTTTATGCTGCTGCTACTCTCTGTTATTATCTATGCATAGTCACTTTAATAACTCTACCTACATGTACATATTACCTCAATACCTTGACTAACTGGTGCCCCCACACATTGACTCTGTACCAGTACCCCCCTGTATATAGCCTTGCTATTGTTATTTTACTGCTGCTCTTTAATTATTTGTTACTTTTATTTGTTACTTTTTTGGGGGTATTTTTCTTAAAACTGCATTGTTGGTTAAGGGCTTGTAAGTAAGCATTTCACTGTAAGGCCTACACCTGCTGTATTCGGCGCATGTGACAAATACAATTTGATTTGATTTGATTTTGATTCAGGACCATGGACAGAAGGCACTGCCAGTCAGCGTGATGAAAGGATGCGCTGCCAATTTCAGCACCACCAAAATGGACAGCCAGGACAATAGGAGCACCGCACCAGGCCTCACCTTAGAGCACAACCAATAGGCTACATTGGTCATTATCCCTATATCCATAAAATAGCGCAAAGCAGTATATCTATAAATAGAAATTAGACCTGCAAAAACAAGCAATGACATTAAGAATCACAGATAAATGTAACATGCATTGAAGTAAAAAGGAAAGGCCTTTAGTAACTATACATTACATAAAAAAATCTGCCAAACAACCAGTCTTACATGAGGGAAAACCAATAAATGAAAGCTGCAATTTGTCACTTTTTGGGCGACCAGACTAAATTCACATAGAAATGTATGTTATAGATCTCATTCTCATAGAAAGCAAGTCTAAGAAGCAGTAGATCTGTTCTATGTGCTCTATTTCTGACTTTCTAGGCTTCCCGTTAAGTTTTGTTTTTGAGTCTTTTACTTTCGGTTTTGTACACCAGCTTCAAACAGCTGAAAATTCAATATTTTGGTTAAAGAAAATATATTTCACAGTGGTTTAGATGGTACAATGATTTTCTGTGTTCACTGAATACGTTCTTCAGGGTGGAGAAGGAATTTTCGCACATTGCTGTAGATGCCCCAAATGTTAATTCATGCTTCAGTGCCAACAGCACAGTTGGCACTGCTGACAAAGGCCTGCCATATCTTTGAAGAACACTGACTGGGCTCCATTTGTTGTCGCTGGCTGTGGTTGCGATTTCACTTTGCAAGAATGTGCAAGCCACAATAAACTCCGCTTCCGATCCATGGCAGAACGAGCTAACACCAGTTTAATATTTCCTTTGCTAAATTGTGATGACATTTCCCCCAGCACGGCATCCAAAGTGCTGAAAAACTGTTGTTTACACTCCCTCTCGTCTCCATCATCATGCTGACCCACTGTGCTTTCAACTACATACTCTTGCAGCGTTTAACTCATGAGTCTCCGTCGTTTGCTTGGAGCTAGTGACTCGTGCCCTCCTGGCATGCCTCCCAAAACCTTTCGAATTCAGGTTCATATCACAGTTTTCAAGCACCCATACATACAGCGGACAAGTTTGACACCAGTGTGCAAATCAGTAGCTTCTGACTGACGTAACTTGTTAGGAGGGTCAAGGAGCCCCAGGATCTTGATTCATGTCAGCAATAAACTTAAAGCTCGGCTCTGGCGTAGCTTTCAATAAGCCTGTGGTCTTACAGTGCATTCAGAAAGTATTCAGACCCCTTCACTTTTTCCACATTTTGTTACATTACAACCTTATTCTAAAAGTGATTAAATAGATTTTCCCCCTCATCAATCTACACACAATACCCCATAATGACAAAGAAAAAACAGGTTTTTATAATTTTTTGCAAATGTATTAAAAATAAAAACTTAAATATATCATTTACATAAGTATTCAGACCCCACCAGTCTCGAGTCTTCTTGGGTATGACGCTACAAGCTTCTGTGGTCTGAATACTTATGTAAATGTTATATTGAAGTTTTTATTTTTAATACATTTGCAAAAAATTTAAAAACCTGTTTTTGCTTTGTCATTATAGGGTGCTGTGTGTAGATTGATGAGGGGGAAAATCTGTTTAATCACTTTTAGAATAAGGCTGTAATGTAACAAAATGTGGAAAAAGTAAAGGGGTCTGAATAATTTCCGAATGCACTGTAAGTCTCACTTCTGTGCCATATGCGCAAGTATATTTGATTTCACAGATCATCTCTGTGATGTGGTCACTTGATTTCAAAATAACTGACATCATGGCGAGGTGGCCAGTCCATCTCTGATCAATAAGTCTTTTAAGTCTTTCCCCAGTGTACTGTGCAGCCACCGTGGGTTTCCTAAAGAAATTGTACAGGGAGTTACACATATTGTAAAAGTCCTATGCCGCCTCCTCATACAACATAGCGTGCACCACAGCCAAATGCAGTCGGTAATGGCACTTTGCAATTAAAGTTATCTTGAAATATTTTCTGCACACCCCTGTGTTTCCGGGACACAGGGAAACACTAGCCCACTCGTAGCATTGACTTGGAATATTTTCAGTGCTGAGGCCAACATTTGTTAGCGCTGAGATAACAAGGTTGGTTAGCGATAGTGGTTCTTTAGTTAGCGATAACAAGGTTAGTTAGTGATAAAGAATGACAATATAAATGTTCTCTCATCCAGTTGGGTCTTTGGTTCCATCTACTTTCAGTGTATACCACTTTCATTCACAATTTCCTCTGTGAAAATCTTACCCTTAAGAGCTATGACTTCGTTCTGAATGTCATGGGATGTATGTGTGGCATTACGTGGAATTGTACTAAATGCTTTTGCAAGTTCGTTGTCTTTTCTCAGCGTGTATTCCAACATTGACAGAAAAAGTCCACTGCTTCCTTCTCCCATCGAGTCAATCGCATTCAAACTCCCTCGCAAAGTAAGCACATTTACTGCAATAAATGTCCACTGATAAAGATGATATCTTCCTAGCTGCTCAGTATTCACAAGAGTGAGACATTTATTTTCCCATTGTGCTTCGTGTTTGTCTTCCATAAAATCATGCATTTCAAATGCTCTATACAAGAGGCTTGCTTCCCCAGCCCTGAGTGTTGTCAATGACATGTTTCCAATTTCAGTAGCCATTTTGAGTGAAAGCTCTGTCTAAATTAGCATTGGAGACGATGCTAAAACGATGACAGAAGGCTGCATCTGACTTGCAGGAATATTCAAGCCACTCTCTGTCGCTGAACCAGGCGCTACAAAAGATCCGCTTTCTTCCACTGAAAATGCAGCTTGGGTAAGTGTCAAGACAAACCTGCGTTGGCTCATTATCATCGTCAGGTGCTAGTGGCAACAGATGTGCAGGTTTATTTAACTAGGCAAGTCAGTTAAGAACAAATTCTTATTTACAATGACGGCCTACACCGGCCAAACCCTAACAACGCTGGGCCAATTGTGTACCACCCTATGGGACTCCCAATCACGGCCAGTTGTGATACAGCCTGGAATTGAACCAGGGTCTGTAGTGACATTTCTAGCACTGAGATGCTGCGCCACTCGGGAGCCTGGCAGTTGTGATGTTACCCTCGTGCTCTTGTATGTCAGCAGGCGGTGTGGGGGATTGGCTGGCATTGCATTTGCTGCTAGGCATATGAACCTTGGTTATCAGGCTAGCAGGCTGCTCGTGTGCCAGGCATCAGTTTCGACATGGTGGTCCTCAGTTGTTTTGCTTTTGTCAGTGCCCAGCCATTTTCGGATATCCATGCTGATCAAAGCTTAGCCAACTAGCTATAATTACTCTGTGTGCCACTACCAAAACTTAACGAAGCTAGCTGTAGCCGTCTGCAAAAATGAACAACCTTTTCCCTCTCTGTGAGAAAATAAACTGTACATTTTACCTCACCCTAGGACACAATGAGCTTCCTAAACAAGGTAATGAAGATGGTACCTTATGACATTGCATGGCTAGGTGCCCAATCAGAATGCATTTTTGGATTTGAACTACTAAATATTACATTATTTCACCCTCCCCCGCCTCTTCAGATCATGAGTGCACACCAGCATATAGCCTTGGTCCTGGTCTGCACTACTGGCAGGCCTGGAGGCGCTACATTGGCGCTACATGGTCATTAAATAATAATAATAATAATTATTCATATTATTATTATTTGGGGGGGTGCTTATATTTGTCCTGGAAAAGTGTTTTTGTTGTTGCATATCCCAACTCACCCTGAGACACCTGCAAGGAGTGGGGTCACGGCCAGGGTCGCCATTGTAAAGCGCCCCTGGAGCAATTAGTGTTACGTGGCTTGCTCAAGTGCACAGCAACAGATCCTTTTTTAAAAATTTTAATATTATGATTGGGGTGGTACAAATTCTATCTGGGGTGGCCATGCCCGGCTTTGCCACCCCATAGTGCCGGCCTTGGACTCGGGTTCGCGTCCCTGCTCCCCGTTTGCTACAATACCATGCCAACCAAACAATTGCGAGACAGTAATAACAATTGCTCTTGTGTTGTTTAGTGAAACAGTTATTTGTACTGTGGTATGAAGCAGTTATATCCTGGGAATGATGCAGCTCCTTTCATAAAGTTGGGTACAAAGCACAGCAATGAAACACTAAATGCAATCAGCAACCTACAGTACGTATTGTGCATTCATATCATATAAAGCCCATATTCTGTTTTTACAGTGCATTAATAGAACAGTATATGGTGTGGTAAAATGGTTTCATGTTATGAAACACAGTCCCCCAAGCTATACGGTATGAAACAGTTGCTACAATATGATGAATCCTCTTTGTTACCATGTGAAATCACAGTCCAAAATACTATTGCTCACTGTAACCTTTTTCCTCTAATGCATCTTATGAACCCATAGCTATTGCATACTCTAGTCTCACAACTCTGAGCACAGCCTACAGGAGTGTCCCATCTCATGGATTTTGCATTATTAAAGGCCTTATGTCATGGATTCAGTTCCCAGGAGAGAAGACTCTGTTAATTAAATGCCATCCAGTTAGGTCCAGTGGTGGAAAAAGTACCATACTTGAGTAAAAGTAAAGATACCTTAATAGAAAGTGACTCAAGTAAAAGTGAAAGTCACCCGGTAAAATACTACTTGAGTAAAAGTCCAAAAGTATTTAGTTTTAAATATACTTAAGTAGTACAAGTAAAAGTGTAAATAATTTCAAATTGCTTATATTAAGCAAACCAAACGGCACAATTTTATCAAAAGTAAAAGTATAAATAATTTCAAATTGCTTATATTATTAAGCAAACTAAACAGCACAACTAACATTTTTTTAATAATTCAGATAGCCTGGGGCACTCTCCAACACTCAGACATAATTTACAAACAATGCATTTGTCTTTAATGAGTCCACTAGATCAGAGGCAGTAGGGGTGACCAGGGATGTTCTCTTGATAAGTGCGTGAATTGCACCATTTTCCTGTCCTGCTAAGCATTCACAATGTAACAAGTACTTTTGGGTGTCACAATAAATGTATGGAGTAAAAAGTACATTATTTTCATTAGGAATGTAGTGAAGTAAAAGTAAAAGTAGTCAAAAATATCAATAGTAAAGTACAAATACCCCAAAAAACGACTTAAGTAGTACTACTTAAGTACTTTACACCACTGGTTTACAGTAGGTCTTTGAATTGAGCATGACTGGAATACTGCTCTAATTTCAGACACAATGTTTCGACGTCATGCACAGCGAGGAGGGAAAGATGTGAAACGCAAACAGCAATTTCATATAATTGCACAAAGGTTCTCTTGATTTGAGTACTGATGTTATCAGCATGATTAATATCTCTGGTGTTTTTCCCTCTATATCCTGGGTGAATCAATCAGCGTTGGCCTCTCATTGAAGACCGGGAGAGTTCATTAGTACATTAGCAGTACACTCTGGGAAATCAAAACCACAGTCTCTTGACTAATTCTTACTCCTTCATTCCCTGTGATGGGGTTGGCTGCCGTTTGATCTCACGCTCCGTTCCTCTTTCTTTCTCTCCCTCCTGCTCTTGCTCATTTTCTCTTATTAACCATGTCTTGAGGTTATACAGTGTTTGTTTACATTTGCTTTGTTTACAAACATTTTGGGTTCCTACATATCATACATTTAGAAGTCCAAAAATAGATGTAGCAACTGCAGATTGCCCCTTTAAAGCATAATGTCTGGTGTTTTTGTGATTCATAAAACTGAAGATAAAAGGGATCATGAATAGTATGAAATGTAAAATAACTTTTCAGTTTTTCATTACTCTGGACCTGCATATTGTCATAGTTAATTGTGTATTTCCTGATTCTCCTCATTTGAAATTCCAATGTGTCTACTTTATCTCTCCAGAAGCCAAATTATCTCCTAACGTTTATTCCTCTATGAATATTTGATTGTCAAAAATTGCCTAACAAATGGACGGGCCTGAGATTTGGTTTTGATTTGAGACTATCAGCTATCAAGAAATCAATTTATTCTGCTTTGAATAATTCAGGCATTAATGGGATGAGAAATGGGGAGGGGGCGAAGGGTTGAAAAGATGGGGAGGGGGTGGGACAGACGGAGAGATAGGACTGCAGACATGCCAATCAAGCACCAGAGCCCCAGTCTCTCTGTGGTCACTGATAGGAGAGCCCAGTGCTATTCTGCTGCTGTAATCTTTGCTGGCCTGCTGTCTCTTCAGGGTTAGTTAGGTGAGTGGTTGGGTGCTGACATCCACCTGCTGCAAAGTATCTGCCGTTTTATGTTTTGACTTGCTGAAGGTAGCTAATATGGCAGTCTGAACATATAGCTTTTTGGTTGTCCCCTTTGGAGGGAAATGTAATTAACCACGAATAATACATTGAGGCTACTTTCCATGTTTAATTTTTCGCTGTAATTTTACTTTCATGCTTTCAAGCTACTAACCTCTTTCAGAAATTTTATCCTACTAATGAGTATAAATGTTGATGTGCACCTCAAGTGTCAAGTCAATGCTTATTTAAAATGTTCAGAGAAGGTAGTAAAACTTTCAGCCCGAAAAATGAATGAAAGAAAGAAAGAAAGAAAAAGAAAGAAAGAGAGAAAGAAAGAAAGAAAAAAATGCAGTGGGTAGTGACTGTCTAAGAAGAAGGGAAAAGTAATTTTTAATGGCAGTTCCTACTTATCTCCTGGGTGACCAGAAATCGACTGGTCATTGAGGGCTGTACTCAGGGGGAGCTGGATAAAATCATGAAAGACTTTCCATCCAAAGCGCACTTTCCTGCAATAAAGACTTGGCAACGGTCATGTAGTCAGGGGAATGGTCTCTGAAATTTGGATAACCTGCTCTCGGGGCAGGACTGAGATGCTCCACAGTCAGAGAGAAATGCCATGTGTGGGAGGTTTAAACTCTAGTCATGTACTGTAGTCTACCTTTCAACCTGCTTCCTCAGTATCTCGCTGTCTCTTTGTCGGACCCCAGTAGGACTAGCTGTCGCCATTGGCGTTGGCTAATGGGGATCCTAATAAATCAAATTAAATCTCTATTCAGTCATCCCCCCATTTTATATCTCTGTCTCTCTATTCAGATAATATCCTCCTTATCTATATTTTCCCACCCACGTTCCTCCGTCTTTCTATTTCTGTTTCCAAAATAGCTGTCCTGGTTTCAAACTCCACTATCTACACCAGGCCTGGGCAAAGGCTAGCCCGGGGGCCATATGCAGCCCGCGACCTGATTCAATATGGCCCGTGGAATCATGCTCAGATCACATAAAGAATTTGCTTAAGTAAAGTTTTGAAAAATGTATTTGTTATTCAAATTAAATGCCAATGAATACTTGCCTTTGTGTATTGATTTCACTCCCACTGCTTGTGGGACATTTATGTTGAAGGTACGTATATAGTTTAAGTCGGAAGTTTACATAAAACTTAGCCAAATACATTTAAACTCATTTTTTCACAATTCCTGACATGTAATCCAAGTAAAAATTCCCTGTCTTAGGTCAGTTAGGATCACCACTTTATTTTAAGAATGTGAAATGTCAGAATAATAGTAGAGAGAATGATTTATTTCAGCTTTTATTTCTTTCATCACATTCCCAGTGGGTCAGAAGTTTACATACACTCAATTAGTATTTGGTAGCACTGCCTTTAAATTGTTTAACTTGGGTCAAACGTTTCGGGTAGCCTTCCACAAGCTTCCCACAATAAGTTGGGTGAATTTTGGCCCATTCCTCCTGACATAGCTGGTGTAACTGAGTCATGTTTGTAGGCCTCCTTGCTCGCACACGCTTTTTCAGTTCTGCCCACACATTTTCTATGGGATTGAGGTCAGGGCTTTGTGATGGCCACTCCAATACCTTGACTTTGTTGTCCTTAAGCCATTTTGCCACCACTTTGGAAGTACAGTGAGAGAAAAAAGTATTTGATCCCCTGCTGATTTTATACGTTTGCCCACTGACAAAGAAATTATCAGTCTATAATTTTAATGGTAGGTTTATTTGAACAGTGAGAGACAGAACAAAAAAAATCCAGAAAAACGCATGTCAAAAATGTTATAAATTGATTTGCATTTTTTTAATGAGGGAAATAAGTATTTGACCCCTCTGCAAAACATGACTTAGTACTTGGTGGCAAAACCCTTGTTGGCAATCACAGAGGTCAGACGTTTCTTGTAGTTGGCCACCAGGTTTGCACACATCTCAGGAGGGATTTTGTCCCACTCCTCTTTGCAGATCTTCTCCAAGTCATTAAGGTTTCGAGGCTGACGTTTGGCAACTCGAACCTTCAGCTCCCTCCACAGATTTTCTATGGGATTAAGGTCTGGAGACTGGCTAGGCCACTCCAGGACCTTAATGTGCTTCTTCTTGAGCAACTCCTTTGTTGCCTTGGCCGTGTGTTTTGGGTCATTGTCATGCTGGAATACCCATCCACGACCCATTTTCAATGCCCAAGATTTGACGGTACATGGCCCCGTCCATCGTCCCTTTGATGCTGTGAAGTTGTCCTGTCCCTTTAGCAGAGAAACACCCCCAAAGCATAATGTTTCCACCTCCATGCTTGACGGTGGGGATGGTGTTCTTGGGTTCATAGGCAGCATTCCTTCTCCTCCAAACACGGCAAGTTGAGTTGATGCCAAAGAGCTCTATTTTGGTCTCATCTGACCACAACACTTTCACCCAGTTGTCCTCTGAATCATTCAGATGTTAATTGGCAAACTTCAGACGGGCATGTATATGTGCTTTCTTGAGCAGGGGGAACTTGCGGGCACTGCAGGATTTCAGTCCTTCACGGCGTAGTGTGTTACCAATTGTTTTCTTGGTGACTATGGTCCCAGCTGCCTTGAGATCATTGATAAGATCCTCCAGTGTAGTTCTGGGCTGATTCCTCACCATTCTCATGATCATTGCAACTCCACGAGGTGAGATCTTGCATGGAGCCCCAGGCCGAGGGAGATTGACAGTTCCTTTGTGTTTCTTCCATTTGCGAATAATCACACCAACTGTTGTCACCTTCTCACCAAGCTGCATGGCGATGGTCATGTAGCCCATTCCAGCCTTGTGTAGGTCTACAATCTTGTCCCTGACATCCTTGGAGAGTTCTTTGATCTTGGCCATGGTGGAGAGTTTGGAATCGGATTGAATGATTGCTTCTGTGGACAGGTGTCTTTTATACAGGTAACAAACTGAGATTAGGAGCACTCCCTTTAAGAGTGTGCTCCTAATCTCAGCTCGTTACCTGTATAAAAGACACTTGGGAGCCAGAAATCTTTCTGATTGAGAGGGGGTCAAATACTTATTTCCCTCAATAAAATGGCAATCAATTTATAACATGTTTGACATGCGTTTTTCTGGATTTTTCTTGTTGTTATTCTGTCTCTCACTGTTCAAATAAACCTACCATTAAAATTATAGACTGACCATTTCTTTGTCAGTGGGCAAACGTACAAAATCAGCAGGGGATCAAATACTTTTTTCCCTCACTGTATGCTTGGGGTCATTGTCCATTTCGAAGACCCATTTGCAACCAAGCTTTATTTTCCTGACTGATGTCTTGAGATGTTGCTTCAATAATTCCACATAATTTTACTTCCTCATGATGCCATCATTCTTGTGAAGTGCCCCAGTCCCTCCTGCAGCAAAGCACCCCCACAACATGATGCTGCCACCCCCGTCCTTCACGGTGGGGATGTGGTTCTTCAGCTTGCAAGCCTCCCCCTTTTTCCTCCAAACATAACAATGGTCATTATGGCCAAACAGTTCTATTTTTGTTTCATCAGACCAGAGGATATTTCTCCAAAAAAGTACGATCTTTGTCCCCATGTGCAGTTGCAAACTGTAGTCTGGCTTTTTGATGGCGGTTTTGGAGCAGTGGCTTCTTCCTTGCTGAGCGGCCTTTCAGGTTATGTCGATATAGGACTCGTTTTACTGTGGATATAGATAATTTTGTATGTGTTTCCTCCAGCATTTTCACAAGGTCTTTTGCTGTTGTTCTGGGATTGATTTGCACTTTAACGTACCAAAGTACGTTAATCTCTAGGAGACAGAACACGTCTCCTTCCTGAGGGGTATGACGGCTGCGTGGTCCCATGGTGTTTATTCTTGCGTACTATAGTTTGTACAGATGAACGTGGTACCTTCAGGCATTTGGAAATTGCTCCCAAGGATGAACCAGACTTTTCTGAGGTCTTTTTTTTGTCTTTTTTTTCTGTGGCTGATTTCTTTTCATTTTCCAATTATGTCAAGCAAAGAGGCACTGAGTTTGAAGGTAGGCATTAAAATACATCCACAGGTACACCTCCAATTGACTCAAATGATGTAATTTAGCCTTTCAGAAGTTTCTAAAGCCATGACATAGTTTTGGGGAATTTTCCAAGCTGTTTAAAGGCACAGTCAACTTAGTGTATGTAAACTTCTGACCCACTGGAATTGTGATACAGTGAATTATAAGTGAAATAATCTGTCTGTAAACAATTGTTGGAAAAATGACTTGTGTCAGGCACAAAGTAGATGTCCTAACCGACTTGCTAAAACTATAGTTTCCTCTCCTTCAATGTGGATAACGCTCCCACTGACCTGCAACTTGAGCATATCGATCTTCAGTCTGATGCAGTGATTGGAGAACTATTTAAAACAATGTCACGGACGAGGTTCTATGCATCTCTCAATTAACAAAACTTTTGAAAGATTAGAAGTCATGCTCAGAAGATGTTTGTACTGTTTGGGCCAACCTATGTATGTGAACAGACATGTTCATTGATGAAATATAACAAGTCAAGGCACAGATAATCTCTTACTAACTCTCACCTCTCAGCAATCCTGCGCATAGCGACGTCAGAAACATTACCTGACTTCGCTGCTCTAGTCAATGCCCATCAGAGACTTCACTCCTCACACTTATTGAGTAGTTTAAATGTAATGTTGAGCTCTCTCTCTTCGTTGTGTTTTTGTGCATACCCGTTGACAAGAGTTCTGTCTGTGTTGCTGATTGCACAGTATATTTTTCTCTCTGTGTAGTTAATAGCATGTTTAATAATGAAAATACCTACCAAAAGGAGAACATGGATGTGGTTTATTTCTGTGCATGTTAAAAAAGTAAAATAATTAGCATTTCTGGACATGAATTACAGTAGATATATCTGTCAACACAATCATACACATGATGTATAATCCTGTAATATGATTCTGGCCCGCGATGGCAAAAATATATTCCGAGGCCTGATCTGCACTGTCCTGGTTTCAAACTCCAATATCTACACTGTCCTGGTTTCCAACTCCACTATCTACACTGTCCTGGTTTCAAATTCCACTATCTACACTGTCCTGGTTTCAAGCACCACTATCTACACTATCCTGGTTTCAAATGGCACTATCTACACTGAACAAAAATATAAACGCAACATGTAAAGTGTTGGTCCCATGTTTCATGAGCTGAAATAAAAAATCCTATATGTTCTCCAAGCTTATTTCTCTCAAATGTTTGTTTACACATTTGTTTACATCACTTTTAGTGAGCATTTCTCCTTTGCCAAGATAATCCATCCACCTGACAGGTCAAAAAGCTGATTAAACAGCAGGATCATTACACTTTAAAATGTGCATTTTTGTCACACAACGCCACAGATGTCTCAAGTGTTGAGGGACCGTACAATTGGCATACTGACTGCAGTAATGTCCACCAGAGCTGTTGCCAGAGAATTTAATGTTAATTTCTCTACAATAAGCTGCCTCCAAAGTAATTTTAGAGAATCTGGCAGTATGTCCAACCGGCCTCACAGCCGCAGATCACGTGTAACCACGCCACCTCAGGACATCCACATCCGGCTTCTTCACCTGCGGGATCATCTGAGGAGGTGTGGGGGGAGGGTACTGAGGAGTATTTCTGTCTGTAATAAAGCCATTTTGTGGGGAAAAACTAATTCTGAATGGCTGGGCCTGGCTCGCCTGTGGGTGGGCCTGGCTGCCAAGTGTGTGGGCCTATGGGTACACCCCTGCCCAGTCATGTGAAATCCATCGATTAGGGTCTAATTAATTTATTTCAATTGACTGATTTCCTTATTGTCACGCCCTGACCTTAGAGATCCCTTTTATTCTCTATTTGGTTAGGTCAGGGTGTGCCTAGGGTCGGCAATCTATGTTTTCTATTTCTTTGTTGGCCGGGTATGGTTCCCAATCAGAGGCAGCTGTCTATCGTTGTCTCTGATTGGGGATCATACTTAGGCAGCCTTTTTTCCACCTTTAGTTTGTGGGATCTTGTTTTTGTATAGTTGCTGTGTAGCCTGCAGAACTTTACGTTCGTTTTGTATTTTGGTGTTTTGTCGGTGTTCATTTTTAAATAAAAGTAAAATGTTCGCCTACCACGCTGCACTTTGGTCCGATCCTTCTAACGACGAACGTAACACATATATGAACTGTAACTCAGTAAAATCTCAGACATTCTTGCATGCTGCGTTTATATTTTTGTTCAGTATATTTCTCGTCTTCTCTTCTATCCACCTCTTAGTCATGCAGACTTGCATCCTAATTGTGAATGGAACACTTCATAGCCAATATAGTTGTTCGAATGCTTCCTGTAATAAATCTGCTGTGTCATCATATTCACTGAGGACATTTTTGACCCCTTCTCCACCGGACCATATGCTGCAGCTAAAAGTATAAGGATTTAGGAGAGTAGGAGGCCTGCAATGTGTGATGTTTACTGAAATCCCCCTTGATGTCGATGAACAGAATGCTGGATGATCACTGCTGCAACCTGGGGAATGAGAGAGGGGAAAAAGCATTGACAAGCATTTTGACACATCATCAAACCTAAACTCAGTGCTGAATAATTGCTTTGCAGCTAATTGTATTAGAGTGTCCTCTTGGGTTTGTGTGGGTATGCTTAGGGAGTGAATGTTATTTTTTAACATTTCTTCAATTTAACCTTTATTTAACTAGGCAAGTCAGTTAAGAACAAATTTGTATTTACAATGACGTCTTACCGGGGAATAGTGGATTTATAATAAGGGTTACATGGAGAAAATCTGACCTCTTAAATGAAAATGGATGGACCTCCCTTCAGCAAAATATATTTTACCTAAAGACTCCCTGAACCCTTGAAAAAAGCGACCCTCTCCTATAACCAAAATAATAATTAAAACATAAAGTAGATAGCAGAGAACATGCCTACCATTTACCCTCGCTTCTTGGACAGACCAGAGTTTTGGAAACTGTTCTTTGTCATGTATGCATTGCATGGCAACACAGGAATTTGATAGGCACATGACTGCGGGCCAGAAGGTTGTGGGTTCACAGACCACCGTGAACAAGAGTAGGGGTGGAAAGATTTCATTTATAGTAAAGGCATTGCATGAATATCATTGTATTTGCATCGTATTAGCCTACGTGTTCATTTTATCTTATTTCCAGTACGTCCGGTGCCTGCTCTTATTTCCATAGCCCAGTACGTCCGGTGCCTGCTCTGCTCTGTGCACCCGGTCCTCAGTGCGTCTCTCCAGTCCGGTGAGACCTGTTCCAGCTCCATGAGAAAAGCCTCCAGTGATAATATATGGTCCGAAGCCTGTAGAGATGATCCATGGCACGAAGCCTGTAGTGATGATCCATGGCACGAAGCCTCCAGAGGTAATCCATGGCCCGGAGCCTGTAGAGATAATCCATGGCAAGAATCCTGTAGGGATTATCCATGGTCTGGAGCCTGTAGGGATAATCAATGGCAAGAAGCCTGTAGGAATGATCCATGGCCTGGAGCCTGTAGAGATGATCCATGGTACGAAGCCTCCAGTGATGATCCATGGTGCGGAACCTGTAGAGATGATCCATGGCATGGAGCCTGCAGCAACGGTCCCTAGTCCAGAACCTATAATGACGCTTCCCAGTCCGGAGCCTCAGGCGACGCTCCTCAGGCAGCTGGTTCGTGTTGTCTCTAATTGGAGATCATATTTAAGTTGGGGTGTTTTGTGGGTAGTTGGGGTGTTTTGTGGGTAGTGTTTTGTGGGTAGTTGTTTTGTGGTTGTTGCCTGACGGAACTGTTTGCTGTCGTTTTTGTTCCTTTGTAAAGTGTTTCATTTTCTCATTAAATAATAATCATGAGTACTCAACACGCCGTGCCTTGGTCCCCTCTATATGACTGCCGTTACAGATGGTGCCACGGCTGCTGCTTCAAGTTTCAGCACCACATTGTGAGTTACTCGAATATGGCGTATTGTGAGGTCAATAACTCTGATAAATACATCATGGGTAAAAAGCACATAGTTTTTAATAAAATCCATTGTAGTATTCACAAGCTATCAAATTTGACCTCCGGTCCTTCCTTCTCAACTTCGCGCTCTCCTTTTAAAATGTAACAGAACATAGGCTATAGGCTAGTCCGCGCACAAGCTATTTCATTTTTGGGAATAGGCCTAAAAACAAATGAATTATTTACATTTTTTTAAACATTTTTAGTCATTTAGCAGACACTCTTATCCAGAGCGACTTACATTGCATACATTTCATACATTTTTTTTATTCCGTACTGTCTCTCCTCTTGAACTGTCATTGTAGGCCTACACAGCACAGCATTGGATAGGCAGCACACACAAAGGTTGTTGATCAGTAAGAGCAGAGCAGGCTGGGGCTCAGGGTTGGAATAATGCAGACTAGTTATATTTACACCATTCCAGCAGCTATCTTAGAAATATAACTTTGCTCTGTGGTTTTCTGATCATGCACTTCATAGCCTATAGCTTATAGGCTATGGATAATTTGATTGAGACCACAATAAATAGCCTATAGGGGCAGCATTGGGCACACATCGATACATAGCATAATAAGCTACCAATTCTAAAACTGAGAAATATTGAAATTTCATCAATTACAAATTACATGACCTTCCCCTGGACTAGATACAAAAAATACTAAACCCTCCCCTTGTCTGAAATTGAAAAAGCATGACCCTCCCCCATTCTCCTCCAGCTAACCATTCTGTACATTTAGATCCATCCCTTATTTGTGTGTGTGCTGCTGTGTGCGCATGCATTCCTTTGTGTGGTGTGTGTGTGTGTGCGTGTGTGCTGTTGGTTTGGGGTGATCAGGGAGCTGCCTCAGAGAAAACGCTGCATTTGGTTTCTAGAGGGTTTTATCAAATTCAATGTTGCAACTCTCCAGAAGCACAATGTAATTTAAAAAGTTTACAATCACGTTAGGGGAGCTTTAGAGAAAGAGAGGAGCGCAGGAAGGGCAACCTTGTGTTGTTGTTCTGAGCCGCTGATAAGGAGGCAGCCTCTAAGTGAACTAAATGAGAAATAGCGCCGGCACAGCTGTTGTTCCATTAAGGGCCCCCTGAGGAGGCTTTAAAGGGGGGTCTAAGAGGAGACAATACTCACAATACCCAAAGACCTTGCCACATCTGCTACTCACTCCAACCTCTCATTCTGTGTGGCCCTAATCTAGTAAAAAAAAACTGGTATTGATACTTGTATGCCATTCATCATTCATTTATGGATCTGGAGACGGTTTGAGATCGGTCCCTATCCAATTCTAGTGGTCCTCACTTGTTGGAACCATAGCTCTGAGGCAATTGAGTCACTAGCTCTCTCGTCAATACAGCTCTATGTAAGCCAGAGAAGATGCTAGTAGTTGCTTCTGGCTTGGACTTACGCTAGCAAACAACATAATTTATGAGGCTTTGCAATAATGTGTTGTTTTCAAAACAGATGCTATGGGAGCATTGCACAGCATCTGATCTCCACAGCCTTGGAGGCCAGGCCTGAGCAGATCTGTCAGACAGCTCAATAGGTGCCTGGTGGAAATCCTAGAGGAGAGAGAATATAATTAGTAATAGGTGAGGAGAAGTCCTACATTCATGTTTAGACAGGGTGGCCAGACTCTAACGGCTTTGGTGTGAATGTGCATCAGTCGGTCTCATTCACAGTACATACCATGGTTCTGGTGCTTAGAGAGCTTTTTCAGACCATTCATGTTCTCAGAATGACTCATTCCCTTAGCAATAACCTTGCCAGAAGTGGTCCATACCCCCCTGTATTCCTCTGCTGGTATTTGCATATATCAATATTTGATGACTACTTCAGAAACTCAATATTTACTCTAAATATTTGTTATTAAGAATGAGTTTCTGTTTCTCTTTACATCAGAGAAACAGATCAGGTATTTTATATCCCTCGTTTTCTTCTTCACATTGCACTCTCCACACTGGGTCAACCACTAACTATGTTTCTAATAAGCCATTATGAGCCATTTCTTTAATGAGACATTATTGTTGTTTACCTGTACTCTTCTCTGGTTCTATGTGTGTGATGAGTGGCCGAGACGTGACCTCATAACCTTGCACTCAGACCTGAATAACTTTTCCCTTTAATCATAGTGCTATTTTAAAGAACAAAGAAATAGAGAAATACTAGCTTAAAATGATTCTCAATACAGCATGTTGCCAGAGAAGTGTACCTGCTATTGTAGATGGCTTCTTAGGTCGTAATATTATCTCTAACAGCAAGGCAATTATACCTGAGCTCACATACTGTACCACCTGTGATATAGCACCCATGTTGCTAAACAGGATAGCTACAGTATCTACAATAAGCCATGTTGACAGATAGGCCTAGTTAAAGCCGAGTCCAGCAGTTTGTGTCAGTACCAGTAATTATGTTCTCATCTGCCGCAGCACTGACTCTGACGACACCTTTGCATTTCAGTCGGGTCAGTCGGGTCAGATCCTCTCAGCCAGCCTAGTTTTCAGCCTCAATAACTATTTTCTGTATTTATGGTTTCTTTCTTATCCTCTTTGTGCCTCCCATCTCTCATCAGACCGGGGCTTTTTTCACAGAGACCAGATCCATTTAGATAGATCTGGCAGAAATGAGTCAGTCTGGGACGGCCCCCAAAGGGACCAGCACTCTCTCCTTTCTCTCTCTCTCTCTCTCCTTTCCGTGTTTTCTCTCACTTTGTAGAAAAGTACAGCACTTTTATGAGAGCCCAACATAAAATCATTACTGGTAGTAGTAAAGCTACTCATTCAGTGCAGTCTTCAGAATCAAACATATCTGAAGTGTTCTTTCTTGTTCTCCACGTCGACACATATGCTTAGCTTGTGGTGTCATATGTGGCTCCCTGCTGCTTCTCCACTGCAAAAACAATTCAAAAGCCTGACAATGGTGTAAGCCGTACTTTACCGCATAGGATAAAGGCAGGACGATAAGAGGTGATAGAGAAAAAACACACCAATTCATTTTGATGCAGGGTCCTAGCTTTGGGCAGGCTGTAGCACGGGCCCAGCGGTGCCTGAATTATTTAGCCCAGCCTGGGTCTCCCTGAGCGGGGAGTAGCAGCGAGCATGGAGGGAGCACTGCTGGGGATTAGCTCCCATAATGGGGTTTTCAGGAGAGCCAGGACTACAGATTGGGAGCGATATGGCGCAGAGCGTTAACACCCAGACAGGGGTAAAGGGGGGATTTAGCATACAAGGATACCCACGTGTCCCTGGTATCGCTGCAGCGTCTAAAGTACACCATGTACCCTTCCCCTTGTCATTTAGTTGGCGGGGATTTGGTTATCCTCTCTCCAAGAGCACTACTGTCTTAGAAAGCTGCACCCCCTCAACCATATGATGGAAGGAGGAATAGAGATATATATATATAGAGAGAGAGAGAGAGAAAGTAAATTATAGATATAGAGGAAGAGGCGGGAGTGATAGATAGAGAGCTGTGCAAGACAGATAAGAGTGAGTTGTATTATCAACATCTGGACCATCATAGCTAAACTCATCTGTAAATAAATACTACCATTAGTATTTACTGGTACGACTCTCACACATATTGCTCCCACTAATACCCCTTCTAGCACTTTTGATGCTTATGAAACAGCAGCAGCAGCTCACGAGGAGAGAGAGAGGTTTTTGAGCCAGATGGAATCAGAGACTGTATCAGCCCTGTCTGAGATGAGCTCACATCTGCCACTCACGAGGAATATAAAAGAACAGACGGTGAGAGATTGCACACTGATAAAGAGGGACAAGGTTATCCTGCTCAAACACAGCAGTGATTTTTGTTGACCTGGAGGTGTGAGGCCAGAAAGCCAGGTCAGGTCATGGAGTGATAAGAAGCCTTGGGAATGCGGTGAGGGTAGACACTGTGTACATCATGATCCAGCCACGCCTCATTGGAATTGAGAGTTATGACTCAATTTCCTTGCCCTGAACTGATTAATACAGCAGGGTGTTCGTTGGAACATTTTGACCAGCTTGCTTCACATTTGCACGTTTATGCACGTGCACATCAGAAAGGTCTGGCGTCACTTTAAACCGGAGGGGGGGGGGGGGGGATCATTGTTATGGCTGGAATGGAATGAAAGCAACATTGTGTTGTTTACATTTGGTTGATGTGTTTGATACTTTTCCATTCATTCCATTCCAACCATTACAAAGAGACGATCCTCTGATTACTCCACACACACACGCACGCACGCACGCACGCACGCACGCACACACACACACACACACACGTATATGTACTGTATACACCAGTTGTCACACACACCTCAACCTTCACCCCTCTCTGAAGCTGAGCCAGGGATTTACTTGCAATTTTCCAATTTTATTTTCCCCTTATATGTCATCTCTCCTCACCTCTCCCGGTTCCCTCCAAACCCTTTTCATTTCTTTGAAATATAGTATATTTTTCATTCTTGTGTTTTTACCCCTACCTTTTGTTGATTTAACTCTCATCCACCCAGCTTCTTTCTTTACTTACTGTAGATCTGTCTGCATCGAGTGCCTGTATAGAGGGTGGGATGACCTGCCGTTAGCTCCCGTAGGACTCTGCTCTTTTCACTTTGTGAATAGCCGTCAGAGCCATTGTTTCCTCTTAGGATTGGGATATGTAGCGAGCTCTTTGAAAATCCCCTTCGGATGGATCACTTTGGCTTCAATACCTTGGAGAGGTTTTCCCCTGATCAACAACAAGGACACAATAAATGGACAAAATCAGAGTGATTCCTCACGAAACCCAGACAAAAAAATACCATGATTTCAGGGATTTTCACAAGATGTATTACATAGAATAATCCTTTGGAGCAAGAATTGTTAACATATATTTGACATTTGTATCAGGCCTCCTTTAAGACTCTAGTGTTTTGTCTGTAGGTGCTGCAAAGCAAACATTGGTGTCATATGAAGCTTTACCACTTGCTCTGTAATATGAGTAGTATTTTGATTTCAATCTTTTTTTAAATTTTAATCAATTTAATATTGAAAAATATAAACATGCATGTTAAAATATTTTTTTTTTAAATCACATTTTTTTAATATATTGTTGAACATTATTTTATACAGAGAAATTGGCATAGACAGCTACGTAACCAATCACAGCTCTCCTTTTACTTGTATCATTGCACACCCTGCAAATCACCAGCCGAGGGCACAATTTTGAATCCATTTTCACATTCACTCTGTTGGTAATGCTTACAAATTGGTTCATAACTCTAAAAGTAGCAGCGAATCCACTCTGGAACATGTTTAAATTTTTCATTATTCACGAATTAAGGTAAAACAAAGTTATTGAAAACAAAATGCTACTCATATTACAGAGCAAGCAATATTTGCTTTGTAGCACATACAGATTAAAACACTAAAGTCATAAACTAGGCCTGGATAAAATGTCATTAATATTCCAACTTTGTTCAATTATTTCTCAATTATGCTTTTAGATACAAATGTCAAGTATATGTCAACAATCTTCCTCCAAAGGACTCTTCTATGGATTACATTTCGAAATTGTCTGGGGTTTTGTAAGGAATCACTCATAAGCAAAATTATCGTTCAGTGAGTGCATCCAACTCTGAACATGTTCATGTTGAAAACCACAAATAAATAGATTATAAATAGATCAAGTCATTATCTGGTAATCTCAACCTCCATTCATTATTGTATATGATGAGCTTCGATACTGAGGGTTGATTATCAACTATGCATCAACAAGCACTCCATAGGTCAAGCATTTAATGCTTTGACCTCCACTTTCCAAATACCAATTACCCGATGCCCTAGCCATCATACCCAGTGAAGCCCACACACATCAACCCAAGGCTAGTTGTGGGAGAGCTTTAACACAATGTCAGACATACAGATGTTCTTTATCCATCTTGACCCCTTCTCAAATCAGCATGGCCCCTGTCTACACTGTTGCCCATGACCCCAACGCTCATGTTAAAGGCTTTAATTGGCTGCTTTCCTCCCTCAGAAGTCATTCCCATACCAATTACAGTAGTGTTAGCAAGTTGCAGAGTGAATGTGCCCTCCACACACACACAGAGAGAGAGAGAGAGAGGAGGAGAGAGAGAGAGAGAGAGAGGAAGAGAGAGAGAGAGAGAGAGAGAGAAGAGAGAGAGCGAGAGAGAGAGAGAGAGAGGAGAGAGAGAGAGAGAGAGAGAGAGAGAGAGAGAGAGAGAGAGAGAGAGAGAGAGAGAGAGAGAGAGAGAGGAGAGAGAGAGAGAGAGAGAGAATAAGCAGGCAGCAGGGTCGGGAATCAGGATTATATGCAGCGGTCATTAGGGTCAGTCAGAGAAGGCGTGGGGAGGAAAGAGCAATGGAGGGAGGAGGCCAGGGATTGGGGAGGAGAGAAAGTAAATGAAGATGGAAAGAGAAATGAATAAGTGTGGGCAGTCAGTTATCTGATCAGATGGACAGGGTCCTATCACATACATGCTGTCTGAGCAGGAAGAGGATAGGCCTGATGAATTTCCTATGATAGATGAGTGGACGCATGGAGCGTCGGCCCCATCTGCTAGGCTTAATGAAATGTGTCCCACAACAAGATGGAATGCATTATTCAAACACATCCTGCGATGCCTATTCCTCTTTCCTCTAATACAGCCCGGAAGAATAGCCATCAGCATCACTTTCTCTACTGTTTATCTTTCAATTTGAGAATCCGTTTTTTCATTTTGCACCCCTCAAATATCTCTCATCTCTAAAATGAATAGTGGTCCATTCTTTGTGTCTTAAGATCAAGCATGAGTCAGACAGAATCTACAGATATCTTTTGTGTTCAGGCCTGTCCCTCCTCTTATTTCTAAAGTCATTCTATTACAGACAGAGCTAGTGTATTTAGACACTTTCAAAGCATACAGTAAGAGAGAGAGAAAGAGCTTGAATTCACAAGTGTCCTTGTTAAACAGTTTCTGTGGAGAACTACCTCTACACTAGCAGACAGAAGATAGATTGCTAGGTCCCCTCCACACATTCACATGGATGTACACTACCGGTCAAAAGTTTTCGAACACCTACTCATTCAAGGGTTTTTCTTCATTTTTACTAGTGAAGACATCAAAACTATGAAATAACACATATAGAATCATGTATTAACCAAATCAAAATAGAATCAAAATATATTTTAAATTTGAGATTCTACAAATAGCCTCTCTTTGCCTTTGCACACTCTTGGCATTCTCTCAAACAGCTACACCTGGAATCCTCCAACAGTCTTGAAGGAGTTCCCACATATGCTGAGCACTTGTTGGCTGCTTTTCCTTCACTCTGTGGTCCGACTCATCCCAAACCATCTCAATTTGGTTTAGGTCGGGGGATTGTGGAGGCCAGGTCATCTGATGCAGCACTCCATCACTCTCATTCTTGGTCAAATAGCCCTTACACAGTCTGGAGGTGTGTTGGGTCATTGTCCTGTTGAAAAACAAATGATAGTCCCACTAAGCCCAAACCAGATGGGATGGCATATCACTGCAGAATGCTGTGGTAGCCATGCTGGTTAAGTATGCCTTGAATTCTAAATAAATCACAGACTGTGTCACCAGAAAAGCACCCCCACACCATAACACCTCCTCCTGCATGCTTTACAGTGGGAAATACACATGCAGAGATCATCCGTTCACCCACACCGCGTCTCACAATGACACGGCGGTTGGAACCAAAAATCTCCAATTTGGACTCATCAGACCAAAGGACAAATTTCCAACGGTCTAATGTCCATTGCTCGTGTTTCTTGGGTCTTCCATTCCTATGGCGCTCCTCATGAGAGCCAGTCTCTCTATAACTGTGATTGGTTGTTATAGACCCCCCTCTGCTCTTGGTGATGCATTTTCTTCTCTGATGCACATTATGTCTCAACTTCTTTACAGTGAAATTATCTTGATTGGTGATCTCAACTGGTGCTGGTTAAAGCCGGTGTCTGATGATTTAATTTTTTTTTTTTTATCCTATGAATCTTACCCAGTTGATTAACTCACCCACCCACCAAAATCTCAAATGTCCAGAGAAATCTACCCTGATTGAATTGATATTGACAAATTTTCAAAATAATATTCTGCAGTTGGTGTTTTTTGTAATGATTTAACTGACCATTGTGCTGTTGTTGCTGTTAGAAATACTAAGGTTCCTAAGATAAACCCATGCTTTATTCGTAAGAGAAATTTTAAGAGTTTGAATGAGCAGGCTTTCTTTCATGATTTGTTTTATTTTGACTGGAGCAAGATGGAGCTTATTCCTGATGTGGAAACTGCCTGGAAGTTCTTTTGAGATGTTTTTTTTCCAAATAATAAACAAACATGCCCCATTCCCAGGTTCAGGGTTAAAGGGCGGGATAATCCATGGTTTTCTTCTGAGCTGTCTTGTATTATTCACAAACGGAATCTAGCCTGGGCTAAAGCAAGGAAATCATGTTCTGATGCTGATTGGCTTATTTTTAGGCAGCTGCGAAGTGTTCTTTTCTTCTCAGGAAGGCCAAGTCTGAATATTTTATGTATGTTACCACTAATAACCTGAATGACCGTAGAAAGTTTTGGGAGGCTATTAGGTGAAAGAAGTGTTAATGAATTACCGTCATGTGTATTGAAGGACTCTGTTGCTGTATATGACAAAACTGAAATGCTGAATTGTTTCAATGAGCAATTTATATCATCTGGTAGGCTGTTTGATTCAGTATCCTCTTTCTCTGTACATCCCTGTGTGGATGAACCAGTGAGAGCTGGTCAAACTTTTAGCTTTTTTTCATTCTCGGTGCAGGAGGTACATAAAGCCCTGAAATCCTTAGATCAGAGAAAGCCTGCAGGTCCTGATCTTCTTGATCCCTGCTTTTTAAAACTGGCAGTTGATGTCATAGCTGAACCACTTACATATCTGTTCAATCTAACCCTGGAATGTAATGAAATTCCAAAGATCTGGAAATCAGCATTTGTCCTACCACTTTTAAAAGGGGGAGATCCAACTCTTTTAAATAATTATAGGCCAATCTCAAAGCTATCACCTCTGGCGAAAATACTTCAAACAATTGTTAGTGAACAGCTGAAAGAGTTTTAATATACTAAGTCTATTTTATCAATGTACCAATCGGACTTCGGGAAGAAGCATAGCACAATTACAGCAGCCATGAAGGTTTTAAATGATATCACTGAAGCCCTTGACAAAAAACAGCACTGTGTCTCACTTTTTATTGATCTCTCTAAGGCTTTTGATACAGTTGATCATGCTATACTGAGGCAGAGATTGTCGAGTGTAGGTCTTTCGGAGCATGCAGTTGCTCAGTGCACTCAATTTGATGGGCTCATGTCTGTTAAATTGCTGTCTGTAATGGTGTGCCCCAGGGCTCTCTAGCTGGTCCCCTCTTATTCAATATTTATATAAATAATTCAGACAGAAATGTGCAAAATGCACAACTTCACTTTTATGCTGATGATACTGTTATTTATTGTTCTGCCTTGTCTCTCACAAAAGCTTTCCAGAACTTGCAAACTGCTTTTTATACTGTTCAACATACCTTGTGTCAGTTGAAGCTCATCCTCAATACTGACAAAACTAAACTAATGGTGTTTTCTAAAGCAAGAAATAGACCTGTGAACCTTTCTGTCAGGGCAATGAGATTGAGACTGTAACCTCATATAAATATCTTGGAATTTTAATTGATGACGGCCTCTCTTTTAAATTGCATATTGAACAACTTAAAAAGAAATTTAAATTAAAGCTGAAGTTAGGATTTTATTTTTGGAATAAGGCCTGTTTTTTTTAAGCCAGAGGTAGGCTAGTATCAGCTACATTTATGCCTTTACTAGACGATGGGGATATTTCATATATGAATGCTTCCGCTCAGTGTTTGAGATCAATTGACACCCTTTACCATGGAGCATTGAGATTTATTTTAAACTGCAAAACTCTCATGCACCACTGCACTTTATATACAAGGGTTGGCTGGCCTTCTCTAGTCAATCATAGGCTCAGTCACTGGTATACTTTTATTTACAAAGCCATTTGGGGTTTACTACCATTTTATTTGGGCATTTTTATTGTTCAGAAATGTGGTGGGTACGTTCTTCGTTCACATGACTGTCACAACATCCACAGAAGGTGGCGCCTCTCCTCGGTCGAGCGGCGCTCGGCGGTCGTCGTCGCCGGCCTACTAGCTGCCACCGATCTGTGTTTCAGTGTCTGTTAGTTATGTCTGTTTTGTTATTGCACCTGTTTTGTGTTTGTCATTAGTGGGGGGTATTTAGTCTGTCTGTGTTTAGCTAGGATTCGTGCGGGATTGTTCTTTGTTACGTGTGGTGTTACGTTTATTGTATAGGCATTAGGGTTGCCGGGCTGCGCCCCGTCTGCCTTTTGAGCGGAGCTTCGTTTAGTCATTTTTTGACTGTTATGCTCTCAGCCATATATGGATCTTGCCATTGGATTATTAAATTAAGTTTGTTCCAACGGACCTCAGTCTCCTGCGCTTGACTCACTCCTTAAACGGTTCATCCCGCTCGTGACAGAATCCCGCACCACTTTATGGAGTCAGCAGGGACAGAAACATTTTCAATGGAGGAACAAGTCTCCCAACATGCCCGCCTCCTCCAGCGACTGGGCACGGCCATGGACCAGGTGCTGACCCGATTGGAGAGCTGGGAGCGAGTCGCTCCATCAACCCCACCAGGACCGAGTCATCACCCTGCGCCCCTACCGAATCCAACCGAACCCAGTACAAGCGGGATACGGATCATGGCTCCCAGGGAGTTCGATGGGACGGCCGCTGGGTGCAAGGGGTTTTTGCTCCAGTTGGACCTGTACCTGGCGACCGTCCGGCCCTCTCCCTCCGATGAAGAGAGGGTGAGCGTCCTCGTCTCGTGCCTCACGGGTAGAGCCCTGGAATGGGCCAACGCCGTCTGGGAGGGCCCAGACTCAGCGAAGGACAACTACCCAGAGTTCGCTCGCCGCTTCCGGGCGGTATTCGATCATCCCCCGGAGGGCAAGGCGGCGGGCGAGCGATTATTTCATCTGAGGCAGGAGACGAGGAGTGCTCAGGACTTTGCTCTGGAGTTCCGGACTCTAGCCGCCGGATCGGGGTGGAATGAGCGGGCCCTGATTGACCACTACAGGTGTAGTCTACGTGAGGACGTCCGCCGGGAGCTGGCTTGCCGGGACCATACCACCACGCTGGACCAGTTGATTGATTTGTCCATCAGGCTGGACAACCTGCTGGCTGCCCGGGGACGTTCCGATCGGGGCCTATTCATTCCACCTCCCATCCCTCCTGCTCCAACGCCCATGGAGCTTGGAGGGACTGCTGCTGGGAGGACCGGAGGGGGGGGCCTCTCCTGCACCCACTGTGGCCGTAGAGGACACACTGCGGACCGGTGCTGGAGAGGTTCTCCCGGGAATTCAGATGGCAGGCGGAGCACCCCATCGACCCCCCAGGTGAGTCTGCACCAGCCACACCCAGAGCCCCCTGTCGACCACATGTATGTCTCTGTTTTCTTCCCTGAGTTTTCCCCTCACTCCCAGTATAAGGCACTAGTCGATTCAGGCGCAGCTGGGAGTTTTATGGACCGAAGTGTTGCTGATAAGTTAGGGATTCCCCTGGTTAAACTGGACCAACCCTTCTCCGTGCACGCTTTAGATAGTCGACCACTAGGGTCTGGCCAAGTGAGGGAGGTAACAGTGCCACTGGTCATGGTAACGCAGGGGGGTCATGAGGAACGTATCAGCCTGTTTCTTATTGATTCCCCGGCATTTCCGGTGGTGCTGGGACTTCCCTGGCTAGCCTCTCACAATCCTCAGATTTCATGGGGGCAGAGGGCTCTTAAGGGGTGGTCGAGGGAGTGCTCAGGTAGGTGTATAGGAGTTTCCATCGGTGCAACCATGGTGGAGAGTCCAGACCAAGTCTCCACTGTACACATCCCCTCTGAATATGCCGATTTGGCTATCGCCTTCAATAAAACGAAGGCGACTCAATTACCACCCCATCGACAGGGGGATTGTGTGATAAACCTCCAGGCTGGCGCGGCCCTTCCTAAAAGTCACGTGTATCCTCTGTCGCAGGAGGAGACAGTGGCTATGGAGACATACGTCACTGAATCCTTGAGACAGGGATACATTCGGCCATCTAAATCACCCGTCTCCTCGAGTTTCTTTTTTGTGAAGAAGAAGGGGGGAGGCCTGTGCCCGTGCATTGATTATAGAGGTCTAAATTCTATCACAGTGGGGTTCAGTTACCCACTACCTCTCATTGCTACGGCCGTGGAGTCATTTCATGGGGCGCGCTTTTTCACCAAACTAGATCTCAGGAGCGCGTATAACCTGGTGCGTATCCGAGATGGAGACGAGTGGAAGACTGCATTTAGTACCACATCTGGCCATTATGAGTACCTCGTCATGCCGTATGGGTTAAAGAATGCTCCCGCCGTCTTCCAATCCTTTGTGGACGAGGTTCTCAGGGACATGCTCGGGCAGGGGGTGGTGGTGTACATCGATGACATCCTGATCTACTCCTCCACTCGCGCCGCGCATGTGGCTCTGGTGCGTAAAGTGCTTGGGCAGCTGCTGGAGCATGACCTATACGTCAAGGCTGAGAAATGTGAGTTCTTCCAAAAAGCCGTTTCTTTTCTGGGATATCGCATTTCCACCACAGGGGTGGTGATGGAAGATGACCGCGTTATGGCTGTGCGTAATTGGCCGACCCCTACCACGGTAAAGGAGGTGCAGCGGTTCTTGGGGTTCGCCAATTATTACCGGAGGTTTATCCGGGGTTTTGGCCAGGTGGCAGCTCCCATTACCTCACTGATGAAGGGGGGTCCGGTGCAATTGCGGTGGTCGGCAGAGGCGGACAGAGCCTTCCGTCGTCTGAAGGTTCTGTTTACCAATGCTCCGGTGCTGGCGCATCCGGATCCCTCTTTGCCATTCATAGTGGAGGTGGACGCGTCCGAGGCTGGGGTGGGAGCTGTGCTTTCGCAGCGTTCGGGCGCTCCTCCGAAGCTCCGCCCCTGCGCATTCTTTTCTAAGAAGCTGAGCCCGGCGGAGCGCAACTATGATGTGGGGGACAGGGAGTTGTTAGCTGTGGTCAAGGCTTTGACAGTGTGGAGACATTGGCTTGAGGGGGCACGTCACCCTTTTCTCATCTGGACCGACCACCGTAACCTGGAGTACATCCGGGCAGCGAGGAGACTTAATCCTCGTCAAGCCAGGTGGGCCATGTTCTTTATGAGGTTTCAGTTCACCCTTTCGTACATTCCGGGTTCTCGGAACCGGAAGGCCGACGCACTGTCACGTCTCTACGACACCGAGGAGCGGACCATCGATCCCACTCCCATACTCCCTGCTTCCTGTCTGGTGGCACCGGTGGTGTGGGAGGTGGATGCGGACATCGAGCGGGCGGGTCGGTTCGAACCCACTCCACCTCAATGTCCCGCGGGTCGGAAGTTCGTTCCGCTGGGTGTTCGCGATCGCTTGATCCGATGGGCCCACACTCTACCCTCCTCGGGTCACCCTGGGGTGGAACGGACAGTGCGAGGCCTGAGGGGGAAGTACTGGTGGCCCACCTTGGTAGAGGATGTAAGACACTATGTCTCTTCCTGTTCGGTGTGCGCCCAGTGCAAGGCTCCTAGGCACCTGCCTCGAGGGAAATTACAGCCCCTCCCCGTTACACAGCGACCATGGTCTCACCTCTCGGTGGATTTCCTTACGGATCTCCCGCCATCTCAGGGAAATACTACGATCCTGGTTGTTGTGGATCGGTTCTCGAAGTCCTGCCGTCTGCTTCCGTTGCCCGGTCTTCCCACGGCCCTACAGACCGCGGAGGCCCTATTCACCCACGTCTTCCGGCACTACGGGGTGCCCGAGGACATCGTATCTGATCGGGGTCCCCAGTTCACGTCCAGGGTGTGGAAGTCGTTTATGGAGAGGCTGGGGGTCTCGGTCAGCCTGACCTCGGGTTTCCACCCCGAAAGTAATGGGCAGGTAGAGCGCATTAACCAGGATGTGGGCAGGTTTCTGCGGTCATATTACCAGGACCGGCCAGGGGAGTGGCCACTCCTCTACTAACCTGTCACCCTTCCAGGTCGTGTTGGGGTATCAGCCGGTCCTGGTGCCATGGCAACAGAGCCAGACAGAGGCTCCTGCGGTGTAGGAATGGGTCCAGCGCTCTAGGGAGACCTGGAATGCGGTCCAGGAGTGTATAAAGAAGGCTGGAGATCGACACAAGGAGAGCGCTGACCGCCACCGCAGTGAGGCCCCGGTGTTTAACCCAGGGGATAGAGTCTGGCTCTCGACCCGGAACCTGCCCCTCCGCCTGCCCTGCCGGAAGCTGGGTCCGCGATTTGAGGGGCCATTCAAAGTCCTGAGGAGAATAAACAAGGTGTGTTATAGGTTACAACTTCCTACATATTACCGTATTAACCCCTCATTTCATGTGTCTCTCCTCAGGCCGGTGGTAGCTGGTCCGCTGCAGGACGCTGAGGTGCGGGAGGTCCCCCCGCCCCCCCTGGACATCGGAGGGGCCCCGGCGTACACAGTCCGGGCCATCTTGGACTCCCGACGTCGAATGGGGGGCCTACAGTACCTCGTGGACTGGGAGGGGTACGGTCCGGAGGAGAGGTGCTGGGTCCCGGCGAGGGACATTCTGGATCCAGCCATGTTGCGGAATTTCCACAACCTCCGCCCGGATCGCCCAGCGCCTCGCCCTCCGGGTCGTCCCCGAGGCCGGTGTCGGCACGCTGCGGGACCCGCGCGTCAGGGGAGGGGTACTGTCACAACATCCACAGAAGGTGGCGCCTCTCCTCGGTCGAGCGGCACTCGGCGGTCGTCGTCGCCGGCCTACTAGCTGCCACCGATCTGTGTTTCAGTGTCTGTTAGTTATGTCTGTTTTGTTATTGCACCTGTTTTGTGTTTGTCATTAGTGGGGGGTATTTAGTCTGTCTGTGTTTAGCTAGGATTCGTGCGGGATTGTTCTTTGTTACGTGTGGTGTTACGTTTATTGTATAGGCATTAGGGTTGCCGGGCTGCGCCCCGTCTGCCTTTTGAGCGGAGCTTCGTTTAGTCATTTTTTGACTGTTATGCTCTCAGCCATATATTGGATCTTGCCATTGGATTATTAAATTAAGTTTGTTCCAACGGACCTCAGTCTCCTGCGCTTGACTCACTCCTTAAACGGTTCATCCCGCTCGTGACAATGACTTTATCCTGCTAACTGTTCCAAATGTCTGAACTGAATTTGGTAAAAGGGTTTTTATGTACTCTGCGCCATCGGCTTGGAACGCCTTACAAAATACTTTTAAACTGGAAGAGCTTGTCCCGATTGGTGTTTTTAAATCAATGATGAAGGATTTTGAGGCGCATTCCATGACCTGTCAATGTTTTTAATTTGCTGTTTTATGATTTTGTTAGACTCTTGTGAATTCTAGTTTTTTTTACTAGATTACCTGTAGTTGTTCATGTTGTATGTCTGTAATTGTGTAATGACTTAGTGTTGTCTATCTTGGCCAGGACGCTCTTGAAAAAGAGATTTCAAATCTCAGTGAGCCATTCCTGGTTGAATAAAGGTTAAATATATATATATTTTTAAGTTTCATAATAGTGCTTGATGGTTTTTGCGACTGCACTTGAAGAAAATTTCCGCATTGACTGACCTTCATGTATTAAAGTAATGATGGACTGTCGTTTCTCTTTGCTTATTTGAGCTGTTCTTGCCATAATATGGACTTGGTGTTTTACCAAATAGGGCTATCTTCTGTACACCCCTCTTCCTTGTCACAACACAATGCATTAAGAAGGAAAGAAATTCTACAAATGAACTTTTAAGAAGGCACACCTGTTAATTGAAATGCATTCCAGGTGACTACCTCATGAAGCTGGTTGAGAGAATGCCAAGAGTGTGCAAAGCTGTCATCAAGGCGAAGGGTGGCTATTTGAAGAATCTCAAATATAAAATATATTTTGATTTATTTAACACTTTTTTGGTTACTACATGACTCGATATGTGTTATTTCATAGTTTTGATGTCATCACTATTATTCTACAATGTAGAAAATAGTAAAAATAAAGAAAAACCTTTGAATGAGTAGGTGTTCGGAAACTTTTGACCGGTAGTGTATAGAAAATAGCACCTTCACCATATAAATGATTCAAGGTGAAACTGCTCATTCAAAACTTTGTGGAAGACATTGAGGGACAAAGAGAGAAAGAGACAACAGTTTTTACATTTAAATTATTATAGAAAATTCTTGCAACCAACAGAATGTTATATATATGGGAACACAACCATCCCAGCTCTGCATATTTTGTACTGTCCACATGTAGCTTCTTTTTGGTCGCAGGTTCAAGAATGGCTGAAGAATTGCAACATTTACCTGGAGCTAACTCTGCAGATAGCACTACTGCGTGACCTGAAAAGTCATAGTCAATCGATCAATAGTATAATAATACTCTTAGCAAAAATGTTTATCTTTAATTTACAATCTGTAATAACTATGAAAATAGAAAGGTTCAGAACTTTTGTAAAACATCAACACCAATTTGAAAAATATATGGCAAATAGAAATCAAAACTGGATGGTGTTCAGAGATAGATGGGAGGGGTTGAGGGTAGCTGAATGAACGGACTAAAAACAAACAAAAGATAATTAAAGTAAAATAGATTGTGTCCGTAAGATGTACAGTTGAAGTCAGAAGTTTACATACACTTAGGTTGGAGACATTAAAACTTGTTTTTCAACCACTTCACAAATTTCTTGTTAACAAACTATAGTTTTGGCAAGTCGGTTAGGATATCTACTTTGTGCATGACACAAGTCATTTTTCCAACAATTGTTTACAGACAGATTATTTCACTTATAATTCACTGTATCACAATTCCAGTGGGTCAGAGGTTTACTAAGTTTACTGTGCCTTTAAACAGCTTGGAAAATTCCAGAAAATGATGTCATGGCTTTAGAAGCTTCTGATAGGCTAATTGCCATCATTTGAGTCAATTGGAGGTGTACCTTTGGAAGCATTTCAAGGCCTACCTTCAAACTCAGTGCCTCGTTGCTTGACATCATGGGAAAATCAAAAGAAATCAGCCAAGACCTCAGAAAAAAAAATTGTAGACCTCCACAAGTCTGGTTCATCCTGGGGAGCAATTTCCAAACACATGAAGGTACCATGTTCATCTGTACAAACAATTGTACGCAAGTATAAACACCATGGGACCACGCAGCCGTCATACCGCTCAGGAAGGAGATGCGTTCTGTCTCCTAGAGATGAACGTACTTTGGTGCGAAAAGTGCAAATCAGTCCCAGAACAACAGCAAAGGACCTTTTGAAGATGCTGGAGGAAACGGGTACAAAAGTATCTATATCCACAGTAAAACGAGTCCTATATCAACATAACCTGAAAGGCCGCTCAGCAAGGAAGAAGCCACTGCTCCAAAACCGCCATCAAAAAGCCAGACTACGGTTTGCAACTGCACATGGGGACAAAGACCGTACTTTTTGGAGAAATGTCCTCTGGTCTGATGAAACAAAAATGCCACGGGGGTGGCAGCATCATGTTGTGGGGGTGCTTTGCTGCAGGAGGGACTGGTGCACTTCACAAAATAGATGGCATCATGAGGGGAGGAAAATTATGTGGATATGTTGAAGCAATATCTCAAGACATCAGTCTTGAGATATTGTTAGAGCTTGGTTGCAAATGGGTCTTCCAAATGGACAATGACCCCAAGCATACTTCCAAAGTTGTGGCAAAATGGCTTAAGGACAACAAAGTCAAGGTATTGGAGTGGCCATCACAAGGTCCTGACCTCAATCCTATAGAATATTTGTGGACAGAACTGAAAAAGTGTGTGCGAGCAAGGAGGCCTACAAACCTGACTCAGTTACACCAGCTCTGTCAGGAGGAATGGGCTAAAATTCACCCAATTTATTGTGGGAAGCTTGTGGAAGGCTACCCGAAACATTTGACCCAAGTTAAACAATTTAAAGGCAATGCTACCAAATAATAATTGAGTGTATGTAAACTTCTGACCCACTGGGAATGTGATGAAAGAAATAAAAGCTGAAATACATCATTCTCTCTACTATTTTTCTCTACTATTTCACATTCTTAAAATAAAGTGGTGATCCTAACTGACCTAAGACAGGGACTTTTTACTAGGATTAAATGTCAGGAATTGTGAAAAACTGAGTTTATATGTATTTGGTTAAGGTGTATGTAAACTTCTGACTTCAACTGTATATGGTATGTATAAGCTGAAAGTAGAGGCCTAAGTGTTGTTGTCCATTAGTTTACTCCAATTAGGCGAGGGGTGATAGGGTTAGGGGAAAATAATAAAGGAAAATATATACTGTACATAAAAACAGAAAAAAAAATATATATTTTTTTTAATGGGGGATTGGAAATTATGCAGAAAATTACATTCATAGAAGCCACAATCTATTTGCAATATTAAAGCTGATCCATGCCCTAAAAAAGAGAGAAAGAGACTGAGAGAATTCCCATGGAACAATAGTTTTTTTTCTTTCTAACCCCTTCTTCTGCTTCGCTCTGCCTCCTCTCCTTCTCAGCATCTACCTTTCTCTCTTGCCCCCGCTCTTTACCTCTCTATGTTCCCTCTCCTCATCTCTCTTTGTGTGGATCGTGTCTCTTGAGAAGCCGCTGTGCTGTTTTGTTGGAGCTCAGGACGAAAGGCCAAGGTGAGTCCTTATCAGACTCATGTTTACAAAGCTCTCTGCCATGTCAACAAGGACAAACTCCTTTTCTCTCTTGCGCTCTTAATGCTGAGCCCCTTATTCCAACAACACACTCCACCATCCTCCTGAAGGCCATCCTGCCTCTCCACAGCAGCCCATCTCATCTACCGTCTAACTATCTCATGCATGTGTGTGCGGCTTAGCCTATGTTTGTGTGCGTGCTCGCCAAAAGGCTGCTTCCTCTCCGGAATAATTGATTTAACAAATTGCCGGCCGTGTTTCATTCCGAGGAAGTGACAGGAGTGGAGCAGGGCGCCGGAGCCAGGAGATTAATTAGGAAACAAAGTCCTCTTTATGGAAATTAAACGTGTCCTCTGATGATAGCCTTCCTTTCCCAACAGCCCGCCGGGTCTGCTCCCTTTTGGATGATAAAAGACCGGGAGGCTTCAGAAGACATCACAGACATGACCTCCCTCTCAGCACAGGCCTGCCCCACAGCACAGCATACTGTAGCATAGCACAGCTCAGAACACAACACAACACTCACAGATACCCTCGCTCCAACTCATCATGGGTGATGGGTTTTACGCTTAACCATCAAATAGGCACTGAACCTTGAAAAAAACAGCTGCTGGTGAAAACAATGTGAGATCTTCTCATAGGAACAAATTGAATTGAAACGGAGGAATGGCCTACATAAGAAGCACCTCCTATCCTGTTCAGTCAGCCCTGTACAGTAGCTGTGGGTACTCTACAGAGTGCTCTGCATATAACGAGGTCCTAGGAGAGCAGACCTGAAATGCTTGAATGAGTTGCGGTATAGAAGCTGGTGTCCATTACATTACCTACTGGATGCATGCACATGACACCATGCCCCGATGATTGGAAGAGAGGGATTCACTAGCTTTCAACAAACAACATCTGAATAAGTATTTATGCTGCATGCCTGGCTCCCCCTCACCCTCACTTCATACTGAGAGAGAATTAGATATTTAAAAAATTAAAAAATGTATGTGCCTATTAGTAAAGATGTAATTTAACTGTAAAAATGTATATTTTTCAATTTTTCTCTGGTTCTTCAGCCCCCAAGGCCTGTGGTTGTTGGTTGCAGTGAAATATATATTTTTAAATACATATTTCCATTTTTCTCTGCCTCGAGGGCCCCCTAAGCCCCTTTATTAAACAGGCCCTGTGCATATATAGCCATATATCAGAGAGATGGAGTAAAGAAAGACAGCCAGGCTTTTGTTTTGATCTTGAGGTAAGTGCTGATTGGATAACAGCAGCCATCCACTTATCGTCTCCGATCTGATTCAAAATGGATGATTGAATGCTAGGCCATCTCAAGAGGAAAACTCGCTAAACAAAGCAGTACATAAAGGCTCACTCTCTCATAAGTGTTTGTGAGTCAAACACTAGACACATGCATGACCTTGAACAAGTATTTCAATAGAGGCTTGTGAGGGTTTGACTTGTCTGTGTGAATGCGTATTGAGCTGTGTGTGTGTGTGTGTGTGTGTGTGTGTGTGTGTGCCTGTGTGTGTGTGTGCATGCATGCATGCATGTGTGTGGCGGTTCCCAAGGGTTAAAGCAATAAGCAATATGAAAAAGGCCCAATTAAAATAACCATCATTACACTATAATCATCTGGGGTTGTGCAGCAACAAATGGAAATTGGGATGCACTGAGTTCACCCATCCCTTGTGGGTCTCCCAGCCACACACTGCATGCTCTATCTTCCCCTTTCCTCTCATTATTGTTCTATTCTGATTCCCCTGCTCTCTCTATTTCTTAATTTCCCTCTCTCCCCCTCCCTTCTCTCCTCTCTGTCCATCCTGACCTGGACAGTGATTGTTTTTGGTTTGAAAGCCCTTCAGCTCAGATTTCCACCCTGTAAATATAAGTGCTGTGACAGGAGACAGGTCAGAGAAACACCATGCACTGACGAGTGGGAGAGAAACGCCTGTGGAATACCTTAATGTAGCGTCCTTGTGTGTTACTATTCAGTCTGTTGTTGCAGTAGATCACAGCATCCAAGCTACCACCATAGTCATACCTGTCAACCTAAAAAGTAAAAAAAATAACACCTGTTATATATTTGTTTTGGAATAGTTTCCCTCTCTGTATCCCTCTCTCTGTATCTATCTTCATTGTAGCTCAAGAGCTGATCATTCTGTGGTAGAAGACATCAGATGATGCGTAAAAGCTGGAGGTCAGTGGTCTAGGTATTTGGCCATAAATCTTGACCACTTTGCTGAGCTGAAGAGGGAAGGTTGTGTCTCGTTTTGCTTTGCCATTTAGCTCAGACAAACAGACAGGAACCTCTTGGCCAGTAGCAAAGTACAGACAGGTCAAAAAGCACAGACTGGTCTCATAGACTACACGTAACATATCAAACGTAAGCCCGGGACGTTCAATAAGTAAGATACACTACAGGCCAAAAGTATGTGGACACCCCTTAGAATTTGTGGATTTGGCTAGTTCAGCCACACCCGTTGCTGACACGTGTATAAAATTGAGCACACAGCCATGCTCTGATAGACAAACATTGGCAGTAGAATGTCCCGTACTGAAGAGCTCAGTGACTTTCAACATGGCACCGTCATAGGATACCACCTTTCCAACAAGTCAGTTTGTAAAATGTATGCCCTGCTAGAGCTGCCCCAACATTGCAAGTGTTGTTATTGTGAAGTGGAAACGGCTGAGCAACAATGGCTGAGCCACGAAGTGGTAGGTCACACAAGCTCATAGAAGGGGACGCCGAGTGCTGAAGCGTGTAGTGCGTAAAAATCGTCTGTCCTCGGTTGCAACACTCACTACCGAGTTCCAAACTGCCTCTGTAAGCAACGCCAGCACAATAACTGTTTGTCGGGAGCTTCATGAAATGGGTTTCCATGGCCGAGCAGCCGCATACAAGCCTAAGATCACCATGCACAATGCTAATCATCGGCTGGAGTGGTGTAAAGCTTGCCGTCATTGGACTCTCGAGCCGTGGAAACGCATTCTCTGGAGCAATGAATCATGCTTCACCATCTGGCAGTCCGACGGACAAATCTGGGTTTGGCAGATGCCAGGAGAACGCTACCTGCCCGAATGCATAGTGCCAACTATAAAGTTTGGTGGAGGAGGAATAATGGTCTTGGGTGGTTTTTCATGGATTGGGCTAGGCCCCTTAGTTCCAGTGAATGGAAATCTTAAAGCTACAGCATACAATGACATTTTAGACGATTCTGTGCTTCCAACTTTGTGTCAGCAGTTTGGGGAAGGCCCTTTCCTGTTTCAGCATGACAATGCCTCCGTGCAAAAAGCAAGGTCGATACAGAAAGGGTTCGTTGACATCACTGTGGAAGAACTTCAACCCTATTGCACACCTTTGGGGTGAATTGGATCTCCGACTGCAAGCCTGGCCTTATTGCCCAACATCAGTGCCCGACCTCGCTAATGCTCTTGTGGCTGAATGAAAGCAAGTCCCCGCAGCAATGTTCCAACATCTAGCGGAAAGCCTTCCCAGATGAATGGAGGCTGTTATAGCAGCAAAGGAGGGGACCAACTCCATATTAATGGCCATGATTTTTGGAATGAGATGTTCGATGAGCAGGTGTCCACATACTTTTGCCCATGTAGTGTATGTTACGGATTGGTATGGTAAATTAAGACAGAACGTTACTTTATGCAAAAGCAAAATTAAGGTGGTTAGTCAGAGTGGATGGGTGGGCGAACGTCTAGCAACCCAAAGGTTGTGTGTTCAAGTCTCATCAAGGACAACATTAGCTAATTAGCAACTTTGCAACTACTTATTACTTTCCAACTACTTAGCATGTTAGCTAACCCCTTAACCCTAACCTTAAATAAAGGTTAAATAAAATGGAATAAATAAGACTAACTCCTAATCCTAACCTTAACCCCTAACCCTTAGCCTAGCTAAGGTTAGCGTTAGGCACCTAGCCACCTTGCTAACGTTAGCCACATACGATTGCAATTCGCAAGATATCATATGAATTGCAATTCGTAACATATCATAGTAATTGTATTCGTAAAATATCATACGGAATGGATGATTGGCATCCACAAATGAATACATACCATACAAAATGTAACATATCATACTAAATGGAGTGTCACAGGTTTACTCACAGAATAATACCAAATGCTTTGAGACCACGTTGAAAAGCACCTGTCCAGACATTAGATCTATGGAGCAGACAGACACTGAGGCTAAAGGAGGGAGAAAGTGGGGGAAGACATGGACAGGAAAACGAATGAAGGACAAAAAGTGATAGTGGCAGTTGACCCTTAAAGAGTTTATATTCAAAGCTCATAGTATTCTCTGTGGACCGTGGTCCTCTTTAAATAACGCATGTTTACTTCAAGCGAAATGACCTAATGATCGATCTAGGAGATCTCAACAGGACTCATTTAGAAGGCCATTAGCTTGGAACTACAGATGAATTACGTATTGAATGTACTAGCTTACTGCTGGTTGATGTTGATTTTCCAACAGTGATACATCTTGCGAATCCCACCCCCATAACGCCCACCTATACACCCATTACACACACTGAGTATTTCATTTGATTTAGGACCTTACAGACTAAAGCTAAAACAACAGCTTAAGTAGTTGTCGAGGAGATGTATACAAGTATCCCGACAGTATAAAAAGAGTATAGAATATCTTACGGAATCTGAGCAACACTTCTACTGGAATATATCGTGGCATTTTGGCAGCAAAGGGTAAAGAATGTCAGTAATTGGAGGAGGGCTGAGGTAGACTTTTGCTTGACATTGTGGAAATGAATGGAAAAATAAGAACACTCCATGGATGGCATTTGGAGAGAGAACAACCAGATGACGAATGTGCACACACACATACACACACATACATCCCTTCTTCATTTCAGGTGGTTTCGTTCATCCTCCCCTCTGCTAATGGAAATTCCCCTGGACATGTCACGGAAAAAAAATCTCCTCTATTAATTTAATCCTGCTCTCTTTATTGGTCCACCCACTGAGCACAAATGAAATAACCCTGTCAGTTCTAATTCAGGGATGGCATTGCTCTTCCAGCACAGAGGACACAGGCCAGTACATCACATTGCATCCCAAGGAAACCACAGATCAGAGGGGGTCCAGGAAGGCTGATTCGTCTGTAAGAAGAGGATAAAATAGCACCCATGTTAATTATAGTGATTATGGACACTTGTGTGACCACAGGGATCAACCCAAAACCCTCAGGGGACAGTGACCAAGTAAATATTTGTCTTTGGTGCATGGATTTGAAGTCAACCAATATCCGACATCCAATAACTACAACTCAATACATACCATATCTGTTCCAAAGTAAAATAATATATAATAATCACTGTGTATACATACAGTGAGGAAACCCAGTCGAGATTTTGATGCTGTGAGTAAAAGTGTGAGCTCCCTGCTCTGCGGTGGAGTGTCAGATGCTAATGCCAGTGGATAGAGGCTCTACTCTGGGGTATTAACTCAAACATGGAGGCCTAATGCCACGGGATAAAGTGTTCAGCCTCACTTACAGGGGCACCGGCACTCCCGCAGGATCATGCAGGGGCCTGGGCGGCTGGGCTGGCTGTATTCAATTACCACAGACTCGTCTTGTGTATCTCCATGCCAAGGGAGCGACTGGAGGCGGCTGATGCATGCTTGGAGCCAGAATTAACAGCCTTAAAGGCGAGCTGAACTCAAGAACCAACTTCTCTTGTTGAAAACGGTATTAGTCAGAAACATTTATTCCATTGCTAGAATTTACTTAAGTGCAAGTACCTAGCTTAACTTTGGTCATAAAGTCAGTATCGTCCAAAACTGAGTTTGTCATGACCTACTTGAGGGTTGGGTTGGGTTTTGATTTTCACAATGTCCATTTGCCCATTGACACGGGATGAACAACTGCGTAAATTGCACTCTATCCAATGGCACAGACTGAGACCTTTCCAGCAATGAGCAGCAGCTCGGAATTTGTTTACATAAGACAAAATGTTGCGCATCTTGTAACTTGAGAAATACTGCACCAGAAACCTTAGTTAGATGTAAAATTGCATGACTAAAACCTCCTCTGCAAAAAACGTCAAAATTCGTAACAGATTTGAGTTATCTTAGATTCATTCTGACTATTTTGAGGAAGTGATACTGCCTCCAGTCATATGGTGTCTCATGGGGGACAAACATCAGTAACTGCCACATCGAACCACACCCTCCAAGACTGAAATCAAATGTTTCTTATTGAGCAACAGCAAGGCCGTAATTATAATATATATTGGGGGGGACACATATGCTCAAAATGTCCCAACCCCCAATATATTGATATAAAAAAAAGTTTAAAAAAAAAATTGCTATGCTAAGAGAGGCAACCACGCACCGCCGTTCGAAATAATCATTAATCATAATCATAACTAAACTAAACAAATTGCCATTAGTATTACTACCGGTTCTCGTTTTACCATGTACTGCAGTTTTGCGTGTGGTTTGTCCAAGTGGTGTTGCCGTACCCCAGCAGAAGCCTTTGCCCCGACTGCTGTGGGTAGGTACAATCAATGTCAAGCACTGTACTGTCTCTCTTTTTCATTACTTTCAAATGTAATATGAGTGTTATGTAGGCTACATCAACGTCAAAACGTAATTTTGCGCTGTAACAGTAATTGTGGAAATAAATAATATTTAGCTTAAAAGTGACAGTAATTGCATGGAGTGGAAACAAACGTTTTAGTGAAAAATACCTGGAAAGTTAATTTGCCACACATTCACCCAGGGACCAACAATGGTGTTCACGGGCGCATTCAACTAACGTTAATGTCTTTATTAAGTTATATTTGTCAGAAAGCCCACGTGAAGTCTGAGTAAAGTGTCAATAATTTATGTTGCGCTGCATGTGTAATTTATGTAGACAGTAGTAGCTTTCTTTTATTGCATATTCGTATAGTATACTTTATAGCTGTACTTGCTTATGATAAATAGCATTATTAGTGTTTGTTTGATTAAAGTGCAAGCAGTTTTATTACAGTCAGCTTTCATTCACAGTGAGTGTCATCGTGAAAAAGAGGATGGGTAGCAGTGACAGTCGTCAGTTTTTTGGGCATCAGAAAAGAAGAAAAGTAAGTTGAGAGCAGTGAGAAAATGAGTACCAGTCAGATGATAGAAGTACACAGTAGTACAACAGATGAGTCAATGTTTCTTGATATAATAATTATTGCCATTCAGATCAGAAATGGTTAGTTATCCATTCCTGAACATCATGGCAAGAAACACCCCTTGTTTACTGATAATATTTCTTTCATGTTCACTCTGGTGCGTTCAGAGTAAAGAGGGAATGAGAGAGCATGAGGATGCCAACAGGGCAGGGAGAGCAGGTGATGTGGAGGTGAGTGAAAAAAGGAGCACATATTGATGACTGATCTGATATCGCCGTGTTGGTGTTGTTCCTACGACACAATTAATGTTGGCACAACAGAGGTTAGGTTTAGGCACAGGGCCCCCTGAAGTTAGGTTTAGGCACAGGACCCACTGAGGTTAGGTTTAGGCACAGGGCCCACTGAGGTTAGGTTTAGGCACAGGGCCCACTGAGGTTAAGTTTAGGCACAGGGCCCACTGAGGTTAGGTTTAGGCACAGGGCCCACTGAGGTTAAGTTTAGGCACAGGGCCCACTGAAGTTAAGTTTAAGCACAGGGCCCACTGAGGTTAAGTTTAGGCACAGGGCCCACTGAGGTTAGGTTTATCCCTCCTGTCTCAGCCTCCAGTATTTATGCTGCAGTAGTTTATGTGTCGGGGGGCTAGGGTCAGTCTGTTACATCTGGAGTATTTCTCTTGTCTTATCCGGTGTCCTGTGTGAATTTAAATATGCTCTCTCTAATTCTCTCTTTCTCTCTTTCTTTCTTTCTTTCTCTCGGAGGACCTGAGCCCTAGGACCATGCCTCAGGACTACCTGGCATGATGACTCCTTGCTGTCCCCAGTCCACCTGGCCGTGCTGCTGCTCCAGTTTCAACTGTTCTGCCTGCGGCTATGGAACCCTGACCTGTTCACCGGACGTGCTTGTTGCACCCTCGACAACTACTATGATTATTATTATTTGACCATGCTGGTCATTTATGAACATTTTAACATCTTGACCATGTTCTGTTATAATATCCACCCGGCACAGCCAGAAGAGGACTGGCCACCCCTCATAGCCTGGTTCCTCTCTAGGTTTCTTCCTAGGTTTTTGGCCTTTCTAGGGAGTTTTTCCTAGGGAGTTTTTCCTAGCCACCATGCTTCTTTCACATGCATTGCTTGCTGTTTGGGGTTTTAGGCTGGGTTTCTGTACAGCACTTTGAGATATCAGCTGATGTACGAAGGGCTATATAAATAAATTTGATTTGTTTAGGCACAGGGCCCACTGAGGTTAGGTGCTTCTACACCTGAATTGCTTGCTGTTTGGGGTTTTAGGCTGGGTTTCTGTACAGCACTTTGAGATATCAGCTGATGTAAGAAGGGCTATATAAATACATTTGATTTGATTTGAGTTTAGGCACAGGCGCCACTCTGGTGCGTTCAGAGTAAAGAGGGAGAGAGAGAGCACAAGGATGCCAACAGGACAGGGAGAGCAGGTGACATGGAGGTGAGTGAGAAAAGGAGCAAATATTGAGGGTTAAGACCGAAAAATGACATCACAACAGTCTAGTCCTAATGTTCATTTAAGCTGAGATATTCCTCTAAGTACGGCTTCTCATGTGTATTTCAGATAATATAATCAAGCAGGGAGAGTGAGTTTGAGACAATGACAGACAGAGAGAGAGAGAGAGAGAGAGCAGACAGGCAGGCGAAGATGAAGGTACAGGAGAGGGAGGGAGGGGAGCTTGAACCTCGCCCAAATCAGCCAAATGTGAATGTCATACCTAGTCAAACCCTATCAAATACTCTACTTTCAGGAGAAATAGTTTAAAGATTATACTTGGCTCCATTACAGCCCCTCCTTAAAGGGGGTCCTCTGTTTCTATTGTGCTAAATACTTTGCAACACAAAAGTCTAAGCTTGCGTTAAAAGCAGATGCAGATTCAAGAATGGCTTTCAAAATTGGAAGAAGGCACCGGAGAAATTTAGTGCGCATAAAGACAGCCAGTGTCACAAATGAGCTGTGATGACTCGGATTCAGGAGCCAAAGCCTGTTAATGTGCAACTTTCACGTGAGCTTGAAAGACAGCAGCAACAAGCGAGGAGAAATCTTATGAAGATTGTTGGGGGTGTGAAGTAATTGGCGCGGCAAGGTCAGGCTTTTTGAGGCTTTGATAAGGAGAGTGGGAATTTCAGCCAACTTCTAAAGTACACGGCAGAGGGCGATGCAGAGCTGAGCACCTGGCTGAAATGTCACTTTGATTTCAGCAGTCCCCAAATGAAGAAAAAAATATTTAAGCTAGTGGGCAATACAATCGTCAAAGAAATTGTGTCGGAAATAACATCAATGCCAGTGGTCCAGTTCGCACTTATCATTGATGGCACCCAGGATATATCAGGAGTTGAGCAGGAGTCAATATGTTTGCGCTTTGTAGATGCATATCTACAACCAAAGGAAGAATTCCTGGGACTCTATGAAGTGTCATCAACGACAGGGCAAAATATAGCCAAGATGGCATGTGATGTGATGATGCGTCTAGGCCTTCCTTTGTCCCAACTTCGAGAACAAACCTATGATGGTGCCGCACACATGGCTGGACGATTGCAGGGGGTGCAAGCCATTTTAAGGAAAGAACAACCGCTGGTTATGTATTGTCACTGTGGTCCACACTGCGTGAACTTAGTTACACAGGCTGCCTGTGTAGCCTCTCCACTAGTAAGAGATTCAATGGGTCTGGTGCATGAATTGGGGGGCTTCTTTAATCAATCTGGCAAGTTCAAGGTGATTTTCCAGGAAATCGCAAAATCAAGCATGGTTTCACCTTGTTGAAACTAGAGTTTGACCGATTATGATTTTTCAACACCCGTACTGATTATTGGAGGACCAAAAAAAGCCGATACCGATTAATCGGCCGATTTTTATATATATATTTGAAATAATGATAATTACAACAATACTGAATTAACACTTATTTTAACTTAATATAATACACCAATACAATCTATTTAGTCTCAAATAAGTAATGAAACATGTTCAATTTGGTTTAAATAATACAAAAACAAAGTGTTGGAGAAGAAAGTAAAAGTGCAATATGTGCCATGTAAAAAAGCTAACGTTTAAGTTCCTTGCTCAGAACATATGAAAGCTGGTGGTTCCTTTTAACATGAGTCTTCAATATTCCCAGGTAAGAAGTTTTAGGTTGTAGTTATTATTTCATATTCCTTTGACTATTGGATGTTCTAATAGGTACTTTAGTATTGACAGCCTAATCTCGGGAGTTGATAGGCTTGAAGTCATAAACAGCGCAATGCTTGAAGCACAGCGAAGAGCTGCTAGCAAATGCAGGAAAGTGCTGTTTGAATGAATGCTTACGAGCCTGCTGCTGCCTACCACCGCTCAGTCAGACTGCTCTATCAAGTCATAGACTTAATTATAATATAATAACACACAGAAATACGAGCCTTAGGTCATTAATATGGTCAAATCCGGAAACTATCATTTAGAAAACAAAACGTTTATTCTTTCAGTGAAATACGGAACTGTTCCCGTATTTTATCTAATGGGTGGCATCCCTAAGTCTAAATATTGCTGTTACATTGCACAACCTTCAATGTTATCTCATAATTATGTACAATTCTGGCAAATGAATTACGGTCTTTGTTAGGAAGAAATGGTCTTCACACAGTTCGCAACGAGCCAGGCAGCCCAAACGGCTGCATATACCCTGACTCTGCTTGCACAGAACGCAAGAGAAGTGACATAATTTCCTTAGTTAAAAGAAATTCATGTTCGCAGGCAATATTAACTAAATATGCAGGTATAAAAATATATACTTGTGTATTGATTTTAAGAAAGGCATTGATGTTTATGGTTAGGTACACATTGGTGCAACGACAGTGCTTTTTTCGCGAATGCGCTTGCTAAATCACCCGTTTGGCGAAGTAGGCTGTGATTCAATGATCAATTAACAGGCATCGCATTGATTATTTGCAACACAGGACAAGCTAGATAAACTAGTAATATCATCAACCCTGTGTAGTTAACTAGTGATTATGTTAAGATTGATTGTTTTTTGTAAGATAAGTTTAATGCTAGCTAGCACCTTACCTTGGCTCCTTGCTGCACTCGCATAACAGGTAGTCAGCCTGCCACGCAGTCTCCTTGTGGAGTGCAATGTAATCGGCCATAATCGGTGTCCAAAAATGCCGATTACCGATTGTTATGAAAACTTGAAATCGGCCCTAATTAATCAGCCATTCCGATTAATCAGTCAATCTCTAGTTCAAACCTCTCTGTCCCACCAGGTGGACTGTTCGCACCCCTGCCACCCGCTCAGTTCTCAGCCAGTATGAGTCAATGCTGACAGCCCTTGAAGAAATGGAATCATGCAGCTCATCTGACACTTCAACTTAATGGTCTTCATGGAACATTTCTAAAAGGGAACACTGTGCTCGGCCTTGTAATGGCTTGAGTGCCTGAACACCTCCCTGCAGCTTAGGAAACCGATTGTTTCAGGCATGTTGGAGGCTGTGGACCATGTCAAAACAAGCATGCAGGACAAGCGAACGGAGGAGCACTTTGATGTCTTGTTCGCAAAAGCAAGTGCTATGGCAACAAAGTTGGACCTACAACCTATTCAGATGCCTCATATCCGCAAACCTACAAAGCAACACCGGTCAGGCTGCAGCCCATATCCATCCGGATGCCTAGTCTTTGAACAGAGCCCAATTCTACAACGCCTTGGACACAGTGAATACTCAATTCATACATAGGTTTGATCAAGCTGGATTACACAAGCTGAAGCAGCTTGAAAATGTGCTGCTACAGTACGCGGAAACATGGACAAGTTGGTAGACGAGTATCCTGAATTGAATTCAAGACTACTGCAGGTGCAGCTGGCCATGTTTGGGGCTAATAACACATATCAAACGAGCTCAGATGTTGCTAGTATTATTTGAGAAATGGTGCCAGAGGTGAGAGGTCTCTTCAGTCAGGTGGAAGCTTTAGCTGTTCGTCCCTGCCTCCTCTGTAGAGGCTGAGAGGAGTTTTAGTGCCCTGAGGAGGCTTAAGACATGGCTTAGATCATCGATGAGTCAAACAAGGCTGAATAATGTGGCCATGTGTCATGTGCACCAGGAGAAACTGGACAGACTGGACCTTGAAGGAATATGCCAGTCTTTTATCGCTGTCAACGATAAGCGCAAAAAGGCCTTTGGATCCTTTGCTTGAAGAATGGAAAGTCAAAACACATGTCATTGCCTGGAGAGAAGAGGAGAGCAGAGGAAAGGAGAAGAGATGACTGGAGAGCAGGGGAGATGAGAGGAGAGGAGAAGAGGTGACTGGAGAGGAGAGGAGAATATAGGACCGGAGGAGAGAGGTCTGGAGACATGATAGGACAAGAGGAGAGAGAGCAGAGCAAATGCCCCTGCTGCCCACCCAAGTTTACTTGTAAATATGTAAATAAAAACAACAATTTGCTAAACCTTGGCCACAATATCTGGACTTCTCTTTATTTAAAAATGCATAGATTTCTGTTTATATGGTTATCATTGTACTTTATTAATCCCTAATCTCTGCCATTACAGACAATGAAACAAGAAAAGGTTAAAAAAATACAATACACTATAAGACATTATTTTAAAAAATCCCATGTGTAGTGAATTTTTAAAATATTTTAAATGGCAGGAAAATGAGGGGTGGGGGCAGACCCCCCTGCAGATTTGGTCCCCCCAATGTTAACTCCATGGCTGCGGCCTTGAGCAACAGGAAAACACATGCAGAATCTGTGAATCGGTGGTTTCAGTCTCTCTTTAAGACTTTGAATTCCACTTGTTTATGGCAGGCTATGTGCCAAAATATGGTCAATATTTTGTTAAATAACATAACATATCAATACGGAGTGTTTTGTACGTATGGTTGATATTGTCCTGTTTCACCAGTCAACTGATCTCCATCATAGCGTAACATTGTCCAACCAAAATGTTTAAAACATTGAATGAACAAAGTGCTACGGTACAATCAAGAAACCAAAGCCCGTGATGCAGTAACTTTCCACCAGATGCTTTTAACAAATCCCCTTATAATGATTTGCATTGTAAATGTGAATGACGTAGTTTAGCTGGCACTTGAGTACAGCCTCTCCAGAACCCTGGTTGTTATTCGCCCACTCTGCCTATACTGCAGCAGCGGCTGCTAGAAAGACTTCCTGCACCAGGCTCTGACCCCACCCACTGTCTACCCTGGCGGATGTGGGAGTCTGATCATGCTGACTGCTAATAGCACGGCTGGTTAAGAGAACCCATATGGGGTCTCTCTCCTTTATCTCTCATTTCCCCTCCCTCCTTCATCTTTCATTTCCCCTCCCTCCTCTCAGCAGGAGCACTCCACAGGGTGGAGAGAAATGGTGAAAGGACCCGTCCCATCTCTCTTCCCATCCGGCTCTACTTCAAGACTATTTATAGTGGGCAATTATTGCCATCCTTTCAGCAAGCATATATGCAGCCATCTCTCCTATACTGTACATACTCTCACTCTGTCATATCCTTCTGCATATGCACCATATCTAACAACCTATGCACCTGCATGCTCTCCATTAACCCCAGGCAGCTTATTTTATTACAACCAGCAACGAGTCAATTTTAATTTGTAAATTTTTTTCATTTCACCTTTATTTAACTAGGTAGGCTAGTTGAGAACAAGTTCTCATTTGCAACTGCGACCTGGCCAAGATAAAGCATAGCAATTCGACACATACAACAACACCGAGTTACACATTTAAATAAACAAAACATACAGTCAATAATACAGTAGAACAAAAAAAAAAAAAAAGTCTATATATAGTGAGTGCAAATGAGGTAAGTTAAGGCAATAAATAGGCCATGGTGGCGAAGTAATTACAATATAGCAATTAAACACTGGAATGGTAGATGTGCAGAAGATGAATGTGCAAGTAGAGATACTGGGGTGCAAAGGAGCAAGATAAATAAATAAATAAATAAATACAGTATGGGGATGAGGTAGGTAGATAGATGGGCTGTTTACAGATGGGCTATGTACAGGTGCAGTGATCTGTGAGCTGCTCTGACAGCTGGTGCTTAAAGCTAGTGAGGGAGATATGAGTCTCCAGCTTCAGAGATTTTTGCAATTCGTTCCAGTCATTGGCAGCAGAGAACTGAAAGGAAAGACGACCAAAGGAGGAATTGGCTTTGGGGGTGACCAGTGAGATATACCGGCTGGAGCACGTGCTACGAGTGGGTGCTGCTATGGTGACCAGTGAGCTGAGATAAGGCGGGGCTTTACCTAGCAGAGACTTGTAGATAGGTTGTAGCCAGTGGGTTTGGCGACGAGTATGAAGCGAGGGCCAGCCAACGAGAGCGTACAGGTCGCAATGGTGGGTAGTGTATGGGACTTTGGTGACAAAACGGATGGCACTGTGATAGACTGCATCCAGTTTGTTGAGTAGAGTGTTGGAGGCTATTTTATTGATGACATCACCGAAGTCGAGGATCGGTAGGATGGTCAGTTTTACGAGGGTATGTTTGGCAGCATAAGTGAAGGATGCTTTGTTGCAATATAGGAAGCCGATTCTAGATTTAATTTTGGATTGGAGATGCTTAATGTGAGTCTGGAAGGAGAGTTTACAGTCTAACCAGACACCCAGGTATTTGTAGTTGTCCACGTATTCTAAGTCGGAGCCATCCAGAGTAGTGATGCTGGACGGGCAAGCAGGTGCGGGCAGTGATCGATTGAATAGCATGCATTTAGTTTTACTTGCGTTTAAGAGCAGTTGGAGGCCACGGAAGGTGAGTTGTATGGCATTGAAGCTCGTCTGGAGGTTAGTTAACACAGTGTCCAAAGAAGGGCCAGAAGTATACAGAATGGTGTCGTCTGCGTAGAGGTGGATCAGAGAATCACCAGCAGCAAGAGCAACATCATTGATGTATACAGAGAAGAGAGTCGGCCCGAGAATTGAACCCTGTGGCACACCCATAGAGACTGCCAGAGGTCCTGACAACAGGCCCTCCGATTTGACACACTGAACTCTGTCAGAGAAGTAGTTGGTGAAGCAGGCGAGGCAAGCATTTGAGAAACCAAGGCTGTTGAGTCTGCCAATAAGAATGTGGTGTATGACAGAGTCGAAAGCCTTGGCCAGGTCGATGAATACGGCTGCACAGTAATGTCTCTTATCGATGGCGGTTATGATCGGTCGTTTAGGACCTTGAGCATGGCTGAGGTGCACCCATGACCAGCTCTGAAACCAGATTGCATAGCGGAGAAGGTACGGTGGGATTCGAAATGGTCGGTAATCTGTTTGTTAACTTGGCTTTCGAAGACCTTAGAAAGGCAGGGCAGGATAGATATAGGTCTGTAGCAGTTTGGGTCTAGAGTGTCACCCCCTTTGAAGAGGGGGATGACCGCGGCAGCTTTCCAATCTTTGGGAATCTCAGACGATACTAAAGAGAGGTTGAACAGGCTAGTAATAGGGGTTGCAACTGTTTTGGCAGATAAGTTTAGAAAGAAAGGGTCCAGATTGTCTAGCCCAGCTGATTTGTATGTGTCCAGATTTTGCAGCTCTTTCAGAACATCAGCCATCTGGATTTGGGTGAAGGAGAAATGGTGGGGGCTTTGGCGGGTTGCTGTGGAGGGTGCCGGGCAGTTGACTGGGGTAGGGGTAGCCAGGTGGAAAGCATGGCCAGCTGTAGAGAAATGCTTATTGAAATTCTCAATTATAGTGGATTTATCGGTGGTAACAGTGTTTCCTAGCCTCAGAGCCGTGGGCAGCTGGGAGGAGGTGCTCTTATTCTCCATGGACTTTACAGTGTCCCAGAACTTTTTTGAGTTAGTACTACAGGATGCACATTTCTGTTTGAAAAAGCTAGCCTTAGCTTTTCTTACTGCCTGTGTATATTTGTTACTAACTTCCCTGAACAGTTGCATATCTCGGGGGCTATTCGATGTTAATGCAGAACGCCACAGGATGTTTTCAATGATCAATAAATGTTCTTCACAAAACCTTCATGTAGGTCTCAGCAGTACAATCTCTTATTGGTCTCTTTATACTGTGAAGAGCAAGGTCTCTATGAGCAGCAGGTTGTATATCTCAGCCTGGTCTCAAGACTAGATGTAACAAAGTAAATGTAAATCCTGGACACTCAAATCAGTATGATATGTTTGGTATGGTTGCATAAGACTGAAGGTTACTTAAGACAAAAATGAAAGTAGGGTGGTTGGTCGGGGTGGATGGGTAGGCGTATAACACAAACGCCTATTAACCCAATAGTTGTGTGTTTGAATCTCATCACAGACAACTTTCGCATTTTAGATAATTCGCAACTTTGAAAATACTTAGCATGTTAGCTAACCCTTCTTCTATAACCCATAATCTTATCCCTAACCTTAACCCCTGAACCTAACTCCTAGCCTAGCTAACATCAAATTGGAATTCGTAACATATCATACGTTTTGAAAATTGGTAACATATTGTACGAATTCCAATTCGTAACATGTTGTACAAATTGTAATTCGGAACATATCATACGAAACAGATGATGGACATCCACAAATGAATACATACCATACCATACCAAATGTAACATTTCATGCTGATTGGAGTGTCCTTCCTGGATAAACATGTGTAACTTTTTGTTTTAATTTAACTAGGCAAGTCAGTTAAGAACAAATTCTTATTTACAATGACGGCCTACACCGGCCAAACCCGGACAGGGCCAATTGTGTGCAGCCCTATGGGACTCCCAACCAGGGTGTCTGTAGTGATGCCTCTAGCACTGCGATGCAGTGCCTTGGACCACTGCTCCACTTGGGAGCCCAAGTTTTTTGTTTGTTTACTGACAAATGCTATCTATAAAATACTATTTTGTTCACAGTTGCGAGTAAACTCAAACATGAATGTAAATGTTTTTGTCAGATATATTTGGAATGGTCATACCCAGTGGGCATGGATAAGCAGTTTGACACTTTAGCCTACACCATTATTCTTTCACAGGCTGGCCTCTGGTGACAAAGGGTAGGAGGTAAGAGCTGATTTAGAGGGGAATAGACACTGGAATCGCCCACTGGAACACATCCTGTGGCAATCTGATGCTCACCGGCATCTTTGCTTGTCATACAGCACATTGCTTCAGTGAGTCATGACACAGAGACAGGCTCCCTCTTTAAGGCTGCTGGGGCCTCGTTCTCCCTCTCCTCCCAGCATAGCCATTTGGCTTACTGCATAAATCACCTCTAAGTCGTCTTAAGTCCAAATCCTCATGAGCTTTGAATGGCGTCTCGCTTTGGGGTTTCTGAAAATTGAATTTTAGTTCTGCGGATTTACTTATTGTTGGGGTTAATCATTCATGGATTTGGTTTCGTCTGAGTTGCTTTTTTATCCACAGGAAAGATACAGGGATTTATTCTGTATATGCTATTAAAGTTGTCTCCTTTCACATTAAAGCTAAATGCAAATAATATCATTGGTTACTAAAGATAAGGTTTCAATTAATTTATTAGGTTTAAATGTATGCCCAAGGACCATTGTCTTCAGTAGTCATTCAGTATGGGATCAGCTTTCAGCAGCCTTTTCTATAATGTACCAGATGTATTGACATTGACAGAGTTCATAGTTTTGGGTATCAGAGGTCAAGTTTTACAGCAATTAGATTATCAAGGACATATTACATTAGTGCCATACAACAGTACATTACTGCATCTGGAGCCAGCTTTCAGAATCATTCTCATCCTAAAACCTATAACAATGCATGCTCACATAACAAGACACAAACAGTAACCATGGCCTTGCTACCTACATACTTTTGTTCTAGTTTATAGAATCTTAGTTTAAATAGGAGAACATATCGCGATACATTTACAGTCTGTGAATCAATCAATTTCATTTATAGAGCCCTTTTTACAACAGCAGTTGTCACAAAGTGCTTATACCTAAAATGAGCCTAAAACCCCAGAGAGCAAGCAATGCAGATGTAGAAGCACGGTAGCTAGGAAAAACTCCCTAGAAAGGCAGGAACCTAGAAAGAAACCTAGAGAGGAACCAAGCTCTGAGGGGTGGCCAGTCCTCTTCTGGCTGTCCTGGGTGGAGATTATACGAGTACATGACCATTAAGGCCAGATCATTCTTCAAGATGTTCAAACGTTCATAGAAGACCAGTAGGGTCAAATAATAATCACAATGGTTGTAGAGGGTGCAAGAGGTCAGCATCTCGGGAGTTAATGTCAGTTGGCTTTTCATAGCTGAGCACTCAGAGGTCGAGACAGCATGTGCGGGGGGGGGGGGGCGGCAGGTTCGGGACAAGGAGGCACGACCAGTGAACAGGTCAGGGTTCCATAGTGCAGGCAGAACAACAGAAACTGGGTCAGTAGCACAACAAGGTAGCACGTCCGGTGAACAGGTCAGGGTTCCATTGCCGCAGGCAACTGAGTCAGCAGCATGACCAGGTGGACTGGGGACAAGGGCAGCCAGGAGTTGTCAGGCCAGATAGTCTAAAGGCATGGTCCTAGGGCTCAAGTCCTCCAGGAGGGGAGAGAGAGATGGGATAATTTAGAGGGAGCATACCTAAGCTCACACAGGACACCAGATAAGACAGGAGAATTACACCAGATATAACAGACTGACAAAAGCCCCCCGGGACATAGACTATTGCAGCATAGATACAGGAGACTGAGATAGGGGGCGGGGAACACCCCAAAAGTTACACTCAGACAGGGACAACCAGGCAGGGTATGACCCACCCACTTTGGCAAAGCACAGCCCCCACACCACTAAAGGGAGATCAACAGGCCCCTAACTTACTACCCTGAGACCATACCCCTGGCCTACACTCTCAGAAAAAATGTGCTATCTACCTTAAAGGGTTCCTCGGCTGTCCCCATACGAGAACCCATTGAAGAACCCTTTTTGGTTGCAGGAAGCACACTTTTGGTTACAGGTAGAACCCCGTCTACAGTGGGTTCTATATGGGACCCAAAATGGTTCTAACTGGAATGAAAAAGGGTTCTCCTATGGGGACAGCCGAAGAACCCTTTTTTAACCCTTTTTTTCTAACAGTGTAGACAACAGACTTAGGGTATGTGTTGGCATCTATCCATCCACTGGCCGGTGTGTTCGCAGTGGCAGACCCAGTGGAGTGACCAGGGCAGGCTAATCATCAATAATTCAGCGGTCGTGCCAGCTCAAAGGTAAACAATTCCTTTAATTAGGGGAGGTCTCCAGTGTGGACAGGCAGATTAATGAAAGGCCATTCACTCCACTGGCACCTGGAGATGAGAGGTCTCTCAACGTGACAGAGGCACTGCCAAATGAAGCAAACAAACTCAGTTGGGTTGTGTGTGATGGGGGGTGGTGTGTGTGTACACACAGTTTCGAACAAAGTACATTTCCATAAGCACACAGAGATAAAAGTAATAAGGGCACTTAGTCTCCATACTGATACCAGTATAGAACGAATTCAGTGTAGAATACTGCAGCCTTGGGGATCAACACTTGTATAGCAGATAAACCTATAGCATTCAATTGTCAATAATTTACACAAAATTCAGCACTGGACAGCGACCATCTTGTCCTTGAATACGCATACCATTTTCAGCACCAAGGACAGCGCATGTAGTTGCTCAATCTCTGTGAGTGTACTGTATGCGGGGGTGACAATGATTTACAGATTGACCCTGAGAAATATTGATATTCACAACAAAATAACTCTAAAACAGTATGAATTCCAGTACAGTTTGCCTGGAGTCCCCCTCTAGTCCTGTCACAGGTATTAAAGTCTCCATAGCCCCAGTGTGCATGCCCAGCCAGTCCAACAACAGTAAGCATGGCAGGGTTTTACTGCAGAAATCCCTCCCTCTGAGAAAACAATGCTTTCTGAAGCCACCACCTGCCAAACGTCACACAGACGGGAGGCTCTTTAAATCCACCAGGCCCTGCGTTGGTGCCACCGGCAGCCGCTGGGACAGTAGGACAAAGATGAGCATGCTCTCTGAGACAAAGCCACACACGTGGCACACGGAACGTCTGTCAGACCTGCCCTGGCACTGTCTCCTCCCCCCTCGGCCATCATTCATCATACCGTCACAGACCAGGGACCAGACCCAAGAGAGCACAGCACATGCTTCTCTGCTTTACAGTCCCTTGAATAAGCACAGGGATGGCTGTATAATGAGCAAGGTCTTATGCTTGAGCAAGGTCTTATGCATTGAAGCTCATTAAAATCTATTGAATTCATTGACTGTGAATCACTGGTATACTTTTGTACCGAAGGAACATTGTGATGACAATATCTTATCATAAAAATCATCTATGTATAGTAGGTAAAGCATTTACAAGGCATATCTAGATAGATCGATAGATAGATACAGTTGAAGTCGGAAGTTTACATACACTTAGGTTGGAGTCATTAAAACGTTTTCAACCACTCTACAAATTTCTTATTAACAAACTATAGTTTTGGCAAGTCGGTTAGGACATCTACTTTGTACATGACACAAGTACTTTTTTCCAAAAATTGTTAACAGACAGATTATTTTGCTTATAATTCACTGTATCACAATTACAGTGGGTCAGAAGTTTACATACACTAAGTTGACTGTGCCTTTAAACAGCTTGGAAAATTCCATAAAAGGATGTCATGGATTTAGAGGCTAATTGATAGGCTAATTGACATCATTTGAGTCAATTGGAGGTGTACCTGTGGATGTATTTCAAGGCCTACCTTCAAACTCAGTGCCTCATTGCTTGACATCATGGGAAAATCAAGAAGAAATCAGCCAAGACCTCAGAAAAAAATTGTAGACCTCCACAAGTCTGGTTCATCCTTGGGAGCAATTTCCAAATGCCTGAAGGCACCATGTTCATCTGTACAAACAATAGTTTGCAAGTATAAACACCATGGGACCACGCAGCTCAGGAAGGAGACCGCTCAGGAAGGAGACGTGTTCTGTCCCCTAGAGATGAACGTACTTTTGTGCGAAAAGTGCAAATCAATCCCAGAACAGTAGCAAAGGACCTTGTAAAGATGCTGGAGGAAACGGGCACAAAAGTATCTATATCCACAGTAAAACGAGTCTTATATCGACATAACTTGAAAGGCCGCTCAGCAAGGAAGAAGCCACTGCTCCAAAACCGCTGTAAAAAAGCCAAACTACGGTTTGCAACTGCACATGGGGACGAAGATCGTACTTTTTGGAGAAATGTCCTCTGTTCTGATGAAATTAAAATAGAACTGTTTGGCCATGATGACCATCGTTATGTTTGAAGGAAAAAGGGGGAGGCTTGCAAGCCGAAGAACACCATCCCAACCGTGAAGCATTTGGGTGGCAGCATTATGTTGTGGGGGTGCTTTGCTGCAGGAGGGACTGGTGCACTTCACAAAATAGATGGCATCATGAGGGAGGAAAATTATGTGGCTGTATTGAAGCAACATCTCAAGACATCAGTCAGGAAGTTAAAGCTTGGTCGCAAATGGGTCTTCCAATTGGACAATGACTACAAGCATACTTCCAAAGATGTGGCAAAATGGCTCAAGGACAACAAAGTCAAGGTATTGGAGTTGCCACCACAAAGCCCTGACCTCAATCCTGTAGAAAATTTGTGGGCAGAACTGAAAAAGCGTGTGTGAGCAAGGAGGCCTACAAAACTGACTCAGTTACACCAGCTCTGTCAGGAGGAATGGGCCAAAATTTACCCAACTTATTGTGGGAAGCTTGTGGAAGGCTACCCAAAATGTTTGACCCAAGTTAAACAATTTAAAGGCAATGCTACCAAATACTAATTGAGTGTATGTAAACTTCTGACCCACTGGGAATGTGATGAAAGAAATAAAAGCTGAAATAAATCATTCTCTCTACTATTATTCTGACATTTCACATTCTTAAAATAAAGTGGTGATCCTAACTGACGTAAGAGAGGGAATTTTTACAAGGATTAAATGTCAGGAAATATGAAAAACTGAGTTTAAATGTATTTGGCTAAGGTGTATGTAAACTTCCGACTTCAACGGTAGATGGGTGGATGGATGTATAGATGGATGGATGGATAGATAGATAGATAGATAGATAGATAGATAGATAGATAGATAGATGATAGATAGATAGATAGACAGTAACCTTTAGGCAGTAATTGTAATCTGTAAAAGTTTTTTGCATATTCTTATATTGAGCATGATCTATTTTATGGGTATTAAACATAACCCCTATGTTGCAGTAACATTAGTAAAAACAGTGCTAAAACCTTTATTCTGTGTTACTGGATTTTTGTGTTTGATGCACGTTTAAGAGTTGCTATAGACATGGATGACCTGATGATGGAAGAAGTGTTGTTCATCAGAGCGCATAGTGGTTTGTTGGATGAAATTACGCAGCTCTAGTTGAACTCAGGGGTGGACTGTGACCAAAAATCGACCCAGGCATTTCTAATGAACCAGACCATTTTTTTTCTTGAAGCCCCCATTTTTTTACAAGATAATTATAATTTTGTGCGAAGAAAAAAAGTTGGACAGGCCCGCTGGGCTAAAAATGTACCAGCCCATCTGGCATTTGCCTGAAAAACCAGATGGCTAGTCCGCCCCTGGTTGAACTCCTTGGAAGCGGCATTGTTAGTCTGTGTAAAGTTATTTCTAGCAGCGCCACTGATCTGACTCTACAACCCTGCAAGGAGAAAGAAGTCTCTGACACCACTCTGTTTTCTCCCTAGCTTTTGTTGCCTCTTCAAGCACCACATTTTCTCAGTATCAGGCCACTGATGTGCTCCTTTAAGCATTACTTTGAGATATACACTTCAACATCAGTCTACTTCACAGCGCCTCCTCTTTAAGTGTTATTGTAATCCCTAGCCTTTACCAGCAGGTTGTTGCTGTGCTTTATGTGTTATGTGTTGTTATCCAGAGGCATACTACCAGCTGAATCTGTTATTGTTGATGTGCTCTATAAAGACGTAACCCCCACCTCTGGAGGATTCTTTCACAGTTGGACCACTATTATAGTTTATGTAATTCATGTGGGAATCTATCGTCCGTGAATGGTCTGCTGGGGACAAAGACTCTGGGCGTCATGAGACATGGTCGTGAGGTGGACTGTCTGGCCACTGTCCCCGGGAGACGTATGGCCACGGTCATCCCAGTTGTCCCCAGACATCTCTAGACCCCATGTGGCCTGTGTGTTTGACAGGCCCCCAAGACACAAGGTCACATGGAGATTAATCACCACACATGGGGTCTGCTGCCTGGGCCTCTGCAGCACGGCAGAGTGTGATGTAGCAGGGCATAGAGGTACAGAGCACAGCAACATAGCATGAGTCATGGGATGGAAACATACACATGTAGATGATTATTCTAAACATCACACTGTTTTGGAATGGTTCACAAAGCAAACACAAAATGTTGAGTCAGACCATTATCCTAATTGACAATGCCCTATATACAATCTCTTCCACTTCTCCAGTTCATTGGTTTCAGCCTGTTCACTATGGTTGCATTTAGACAGGCAGCAAAATTCGGATCTTTTTTTCACTAATTGGTCTTTCGACCAATCAGATCAGCTCTCAAAAGACCAATTAGTCGGGGGGAAAAAATCTGAATTGGTCTGACTGTCTAAATGCAGACTGATATAACTATACGTGTTTAGATGGTTTAAGCCCGCCCCTTCAGTCGGGGGTCAGATGAATGTGAACACAGAAGTAAGAACACATTGCAAAGTGTACGGATGAATATGGATCCAAGTTTCCTGACACCTTCCAACTCCTTCCTAGCTTTCAATTACTTCAGCCTGCTTACCTAATGAGCTTCTGCTTGCTTAATTCAGCCCCACTCAAAAGGCTGACTGTCATTCGCCAGGGTTCACTGGAAGGGAGCGATGTGTAATCGAGAAAGTAGCTCTGGGACAGAGTAAAGAACGTGTGGTAGTGGGAAGAAGTCCACAGATTCTGGACTCTTTTACTTATTCTTTTTTTCTTGTTTTTCCCAGCAACTAATTGTCATGGCAACATAAACTACCACTCTAGTGACCTTCAACTAGTGCTAAGAGAGGAATATTCCATACAGTCACTGTAAGAACATCATAATAATTCAGACACCTATAAGAGTAATTATCCCATACTTACATCACATACAATTAAGTGTAATTAGGAATCTGTATAAATGCACACACATGCACTTATAAACACACAGGCATGCTGACACAGACAAGCTGTGGGTGGAGAGAGAAGGGGGTGTTGATTAGGTTGGTAACATGGTTTTCTATTCTTAGCAGCCTAGCAGGCCTCAGTACATCCTAGAATCCTCTGGAAGACCACCACCTTGAAGGAGACCAGAAACAATGGTGTGTCGAGCTACACAACAAACCGGCTATAGAGAAGGTAACTGGGCCTTTAATTGACAGCTCAGTGACTGCTCATTATCCTTTTATTGGGTTATGTAAATGACGAGTAAGAGGAGCTTTGGCTCTACTGAGACTCAAAAGATTTTCAGGGCCATTGCCCAGCCAACTCGAACCCAGACACGTTCAGCTACATTCACATGCAAATTCCCTCTGGCATAGAACCTCACACTCCATCCAAAACGACCCTTTTCAAGCATTCATCCTCAATGGGTCCTTCTCAATTCCCACCCTCGTGGCACGCACCTCCATGGCCCTTGTGGAGGGAAAGGGCACTGAGTTTATCAAGTGTTTCCAGTATGTTGAGTATATAAGCTTCATCCTGTGTATTATCAGCTTCATCCCTATATCATACACTACACCCACTCACTACGGCATTTTGCTAGGGCATTTAGCCTTTTGGGGGCTTTAAACGAGATGAAAACAGTACATTGAGACCCCAACTGAGTTCCTGCATTTTGCTATACAACAGCTTTTATGCAAGTCAGCTTTTCCCTGTGGTTTAACATGAATTGTTGACAGTTTATGACTGCACAAGTTACACATGTCTGCATTCATCTCTTATCTCTTGTGTGCGATTGCAGTGTGTAGTTCTAACATCAAAGCAGGGTCTGACGTGAAAGAATACGGCATTTAGTGACTCATCTCATGACTGTCAAGAGTTTCTATGGTATTTGTCTTTGGTGTGCTTCCTCTAACGTTGTAGAGCCAGAAAATGGCAATTGTGTAGCATCCAGATTTGGTCTGGATTAGGGAACAACAAAGCTGCACTTAGCCCTGCAATGTGTCTTACCTGCCATGTCTCTTTAGTCGAGAAGTGTGTTTGACAAAGGAAAAGTCACCTCTACTCACCTGCTATTTGAGCTATGTGACTGGCAGGTGAGACAAAGTTAAAGTCTAATCCCAAAAGTAGGTAAGAGAGTAGAGAGGAAAAATCAGAGGGAAAAAGAGTACACACTCTGGTCTCCAACTCCAAACAATCCAACCAGGACCAAACTAGCTAGCCCTCAGATCCGATTAGGCCATTCCAGATAGGCATGGCAGATTGCCTGTAAATACTTTTTCAATTTGGACGATTAGCCGGGGGCTCGCTTTGAGGAGGCTGAGAGCTTTTCTGACCTGTCAGGCAATCCATTCCCCCAAATGCTAAATTCCGGAGAGATGCCTATCGCTCCATCAGTCTCGAAAGGAAGATCCTATCTGCTCTCTGTGTGACATCACCGAGAGAGACACATGTTGAATATAGAACACAGGTGACTAAGGGCAATGGAAACATTCTCTGTTTTCTCTCATGGAAAATACTTCTCCGTTGGTGGAAGGCTGGGTGTGGGCTGTGTACCTGTGGATGGTTGCTCTGGCCTCTGATCGTATCAGTTAACTTATCAAAGGTACATCAATTTAGAATATAAATCAAGCGAGTACATGAGACCGGGCATTAGGTCAAGCACTTTAAATTCTTTGGAACTCTTTGGTAGCCGTCTGAAAACTCTTGAAAGTTCTTTGTGGGAATGGCAGTTATGCTAATTTCCCTTCCCTCACACATCACTCTCACACACTTTGAGGGCCTGATCGATTTCACAGCTGTCTGCAGAGTTGCCTGAGAGGAATTCTGTTTGAGATGCTTTGATAGTGTTGGGCCTCCCCTTCCTTGCACATGCTCTGATTCTCTAATGGTCCCTCCAGCAGGGCCCCGTCAGAGGAAGGGAACCCTGTTGACTCCTAATCTGTGTCGCCTGTGATTCATCTCGCACCTCTGATACACGTGGCCCATTTCAGTTTGACACACTGTGGAAGAAAGAGGGGGAACTATCTGTTTGTTTTCCTCCTGTCATGCTGGAGGTTAATGGAAGCAGAAGCATGAAGTGCTCCAAGACACAAAAGACAGGATGCTGGCTTTCTTTTGTAGAAGCTGCTCTATCTCCTTCCTTGTCATCTCTTTCTCCTCCTCCTTTCCCTGTTAACTTGCTGTTTGTCTTTCTTTCTCTCTTCCAAATGCTATTTTTCCAGTTTATGACTTCTCTCCTTGTGTCTGTCTCCCATATACTGGGAAATAACACAGAAAATAAATGGAAAAAGTATATTTAACGATACACAATAAAAGTTATTCATAAACACAGTAAACTCTGTACAGTGGTAAACGTACACAGCGTGTACAAAACATTAAGGACACCTTTCTAATATTGAGTGGCACCCCCCTTTTTCCCCCAGAAGAGCCTCAATTCATCGGGCATGGACTCTAAAAGGTGTTGAAAGTGTTCCACAGGGATGCTGGCACATGTTGACTCCAATGCTTCCCACAGTTGTGTCAAGTTGGCTGGTTGTCCTTTGGGTGGTGGACCATTCTTGATACACACGGGGAAACTGTTGAGCGTGAATAACCCAGCAGCGTTGCAGTTCTTGACATACTCAAAGCGGCGGACCTGGCACCTACTTCCATAACCTGTTCAAAGGCACTTGCCCATTCACCATCTGAATGGCACACATACACAATCCATGTCTCAATTGTCTCAAGGCTAATAGAAACTGTCTCCTTCATTTACACCGATTTAAGTGGATTTAACAAGTGACATCAATTAGGGATCATAGCTTTCACCTGCATTCACCTGGTCTGTCATCGACATGGAAAGAGCAGACATTCCTAATGTTTTGTACACTCAGCCTAGATACAGTTGAAGTCGGAAGTTTACATACACTTAGGTTGGAGTCATTAAAACTTGTTTTTCAACCACTCCACAAATTTCTTGTTAACAAACTATAGTTTTGGCAAGTCGGTTAGGACATCTACTTTGTGCATGACACAAGTAATTTTTCCAACAATTGTTAACAGACAGATTATTTCAAATATAATTCACGGTATCACAATTCCAGTAGGTCAGAAGTTTACATACCCTAAGTTGACTGTGCCTTTTAAACAGCTTGGAAAAATCCAGAAAATTATGTCATGGCTTTAGAAGCTTCTGATAGGCTAATTGACATAATTTGAGTCAATTGGATGTGTACCTGTGGATGTATTTCAAGGCCTACCTTCAAACTCAGTGCCTCGTTGCTTGACATCATGGGAAAATCAAAAGAAATCAGCCAAGACCTCAGAAAAAAATTGTAGACCTCCACAAGTCTGGTTCGTCCTTGGGAGCAATTTCCAAACACCTGAAGGTACCACGTTCATCTGTACAAACAATAGTTTGCAAGTATAAACACCATGGGACCACGCAGCCATCATACTGCTCAGGAAGGAGACGCGTTCTGTCTCCTAGAGATGAACGTACTTTGATGCGAAAAGTACAAATCAATCCCATAACAACAGCAAAGGACCTCGTGAAGATGCTGGAGGAAACGGGCACACAAGTATCTATATCCACAGTAAAACGAGTCTTATATCGACGTAACCTGAAAGGCTGCTCAGCAAGGAAGAAGCCACTGCTCCAAAACCGCTATAAAAAAGTCTGACTGTGGTTTGCAACTGCACATGGGGACAAAGATTGTACTTTTTGCAGAAATGTCCTCTGGTCTGATGAAACAAAAATAGAACTGTTTGGCCATGATGACCATCGTTATCTTTGGAGGAAAAAGGGGGAGGCTTGCAAGCCGAAGAACACCATCCCAACCGTGAAGCATTTGGGTGGCAGCATCATGTTGTGGAGGTGCTTTGCTGCAGGAGGGACTGGTGCGCTTCACAAAATAGATGGCATCATGAGGAAGGTAATTTATATGGATATATTGAAGCAACATCTCAAGACATCAGTCAGGAAGTTAAAGCTTGGTTGCAAATGGGTCTTCCAAATGGACAATGACCACAAGCATACTTGTGTGGGCAGAACTGAAAAAGTGTGTGCGAGCAAGGAGGCCTACAAACATGACTCAGTTACACCAGCTCTGTCCGGAGGAATGGGCCAAAATTCACTCAACTTATTGTGGGAAGCTTGTGGAAGGCTACCCAAAACATTTGACACAAGTTAAACAATTTAAAGGCAATGCTACCAAATACTAATTGAGTGTATGTAAACTTCTGACCCACTGGGAATGTGATGAAAGATGGTGATCCTAACTGAGCTAAGACAGGGAATTTTAACTGTGATTAAATGTTAGCAATTGTGAAAAACTGATTTTAAATGTATTTGGCTAAGGTGTATGTAAACGTCTGACTTCAACTGTATGTAGATCTACTTTGAAGTGTTGTATATCATAGATAAAAACAATGTGTGTGTGAATGGTGGGGGTGGCAACAGCTCATTTAAGGAAACCATACTTGAACATGTCATAATCAGTTCCAGTTAGCTGCACTAATGCATAAAGCATGTTTCTACAACCCTGTAATGAAGAGGTTTGCATGGTTGCTTTTCAAATGAAGCATCCTTTACTTGTCAGATTAATCATTTTCTATAAGATGCACATGATATGTACATTATGTATTAGACAGGTCACGACATGCTTGACTTGCTTTGTCCTTTCCCGTCACTTCTGTTTTATGTGTTAATATTCCATTTGCCTAGTTTCCCCCCCTCATTATTTGCATTATTTAGGTGACCATTCAGTAGTCCATCGAAATGCAGCAGCAACCCACACATACAAAATCTAAGATTGGCGTTATTTATTCAATATTGTTTGAAACTACCTAATATCTCTCTCTAATGAGATTAGACCTCTCCTACGTCTCTGACGACATAAGACCAAGTATGAGTCTGTCTGGCCTTTGGCAGGAGTCCAACCTTCAGTGACCCTATGCTGAGGCTAACCAACCAGGGCAACAAAATACCCCAGAGTTATCTGTGTCGATATCACAGTGTTGAGAGTCACAACATCACAGAGGCTAGGTTCCATGACAGGGTTATAGACGACTGTATGAAAAGTTAAGGCTCTTGTTCACTTGACTTCACTTATGCACAACTCTCACACATTAGTCAGTGTGTAGGTGAACAAATTGACATCAACAATATCATCATCACACTCCGCTAAGTATGTGTGTTTGCTAACTACCTACCGGTACATCTCACAACAAAATGATCATGCAAACACACAGAAGCAAATATATCAGTGGCAGAAACTGCATTATGCATTTGAATTGTGTATTAGCAGATTATTAGGCGAATAAATCACTTCAAATACGTTGACTAATAGAATAAAGATTTGCCGGATCAAAGCTTTAGCAGGAAGAAATCCACCTCGTTAATCTACTGCTTATTGCAGTGTAAAGTAGCTAATTACACACAGATCAAACTAAAGAACAGCAGACTCCTGGTCGAGGACACAACCTCTCCTCTCCTCCTCTCAGAAGTTTGAAGTTTAAGTTTTGGACAGTTTCATACAACAATCACCTCATTAAGAGAAAAGGCTGGCTTGAACAGTGCTGTTCTCACTCCCTTAGATAGCTTCACTATCTCTCTCTCTAATACGATTATTGTGAACACTCAGATGAATATAACAGTTTGATTAAAACGTTAACATGCTTTGCAAGGAGAACAATTTCCCTAATAGTCTTGTTTACACATCTGAATTCAGGCTACCTGATGGGACTTTGATAAATACGGAACGTTCACATGCGCAGATCACCGTTGGAACTCAGATAAAGGTGTTTACATGTCCTAATAATTCAAAAGATTGCTCAGAAAACCAGGAGTTTTATTCGGCGTATGCTTACTGAAATGATGACCTTCGGCTGATTAAGATAAGCAGAGTAAGGTGTTTATATGACTAATGCCATACTTGGCCTACTGCCATAATCAGTTGAATATCAAATTATTAGTGTGCATGTAAGCATACTCTGTCTGTCTGTCTGTCTGTCTGTCTGTCTGTCTGTCTGTCTGTCTGTCTGTCTGTCTGTCTGTCTGTCTGTCTGTCTGTCTGTCTGTCTGTCTGTCTGTCTGTCTGTCTGTCTGTCTGTCTGTCTGTCTGTCTGTCCCTTTCTTTCTGTCTGTCTGTCTGTCTGTCTGTCTGTCTGTCTGTCTGTCTGTCTGTCTGTCTGTCTGTCTGTCTGTCTGTCTGTCTGTCTGTCTGTCTGTCTGTCTGTCTGTCTGTCTGTCTGTCTGTCTGTCCCTTTCTTTCTGTCTGTCTGTCCCTTTCTTTCTTTCTCTTAGCAGTGTTGAAGAGAATGTTATTGTGCATAACATTGATTTTACTACCTATATCTCTCTTCCTTTCTCTCTCTCCTTAACTCTCTCCTTCCTCTCTTCATTGTGTCTGTCCATCCGGCTGTGTTGTCAACAATGGGGCTCTTAACCCCAGAGAAACCCCATGGGGTGCTGCCCCCTCTTGTATGAAGTGTATAATTAGTGAGATTAACAAGGCCAACAGCTCAATTAGTCCCCTGTAAACACTCTCACACAGATTGGGAGGGAGAGAGAGAGAGAACGATTCTGACCCCGTAGAGCCCTCTGCTGCTTTCCAGTGATGCAGGGGCTGGTTGGGAGGGCAAACCAACATCAGACATGGGTGGGTGGGTAGGCTGGGGTAAGTGTCAGTAGACAGCATTATGCCACACTGGAGGGAGGGAGGGAGGGAGGGAGGGAGGGAGGGAGAGAGGGGGAGAGAGAGAGAGAGGGAAAGAGAGAGAGAGAGAGAGAGAGAGTAAAACAGAGAGATGTAGAGAACATGAAAGAGAGGGTTTCCTATTGGAAAGAGAAAGGATGGCAGGAGAGAAGGAGGAGGAGCTGGTAAGCCCACAGGTTTTAATCAAGTAATGTCTGAGGTTGATGCTATCTCAGTTGTGCCTGGGCGAGGGAGGTCTGTGGCACTGCATATATCCTGCACCCTGCAGACACATTTTTGGAAGAGGCCTCTTTCAACTGGCGTGCCCCCTGCTGTGATGCCTTTAGATGTTGCTGTGCCGACAGTTGTTCCTCCAGGCAGACTACAGGGTGACTTTTGAAGTGGGCGACTCTAAAAATATAATTTTTATTTGGTTTTAATTTGTGACTTTCATTTGCCAGGGGGATGCACGGCATGGGGTAAGAGACAAAAAATGTCCTTAAATTCTCCTGTTAAAAGAATAGTTGAAAATAACATGAAAAACTAAATGAAAAAACATAGCAAGGGAAGAAAAATGACTTAGTTGAAAAACAGAGGAGCAGGATATCTGAGGGGATAAGTAGGATAAGAGGTTAATGGCTGAGAAATGCCACTTGGAGCCGCGATCGTCATCTCCATCGACTCAACACACCAAGAACTGCTCAAGTAACCAAAAATGCAAACATGAAACATTGACTAGCAATGGATCCTTGAGGATCTCCAGGGTTCCTCGAGTCACCACTAATTCTAAGAGTGTAGACGTGTAGATACAGAGGGCCAAAGCAGGTAATTTGTCAACGTTGACGTGAGCTTATACACTAGAAAGAATGAGAGCTATACATACGCCTTTCAGAAATGTCAAAAAGACATTAAGAACACCTTCCTAATATTGAGTTGCACCCCCTTTTGCCCTCAGAAAACCCTCAATTCAACGGGGCATGGACTCTACAATGTGTCAAAAGTGTTCTACAGGGATGCTGGCCCATGTTGACTCCAATGCCTCCCAGAGTTGTGTCAAGTTGGCTGTATGTCCTTAGGATGGTGAACTGCTCTTGATACACACAAGAAACTGTTGTGTGAAAAACCCAGCAGCGTTGCAGTTCTTGACACACGCAAACCAGTGAGCCTAGCTTCTACTACCATACCCTGTTCAAAGGCACTTAAATATTTTGTCTTGCCCATTCACGCAATGAGTGGCACACATAAACAATCCATGTCTCAATTGTATCAAGGTTTAAAAATCCTTATTTAACCTGTCTCCTCCCCTTCATCTACACTGAATGAAGTGGATTTAACAATTGACATCAATAAGGGATCATAGCTTTGACCTGGATTCACCTGGTTATTCTACACTTTTAGAAAAAAGGGTTCCAAATTGGTTCCAGGTAGAACTCTTTTGGGATCCATGTAGAACCCTCTCGGAAAGGTTCTAAATGGAACTCAAAAGGGTTCTACCTGGAGCCAAAAAGGTTTCTTCAAAGGGTTCTATGGGAACAGCTGAAGATTGTTCTAGATAGCACCTTTTCTTCTAAGAGTGTATGTCATGGAAGAGCAGGTGTTCATAATGTTTTGTGCACTCAGTGTATATGCACTTTTATGAATTATGCCTGGCTCCAAAACATGTAACAAAAAATTACTCAGAGCCTGAGTTTGTATAGCACTGTGTCGTTGCCCTGCATAACATTGACGTGTTTCATTAAAACACTATTTTATAAGGTCTCATCCCATCAAACAGCATGGACTGAAAGACCATCAACCTATGAACAATCAAATCAAACACATTTCAGCTTCCATGCAATCCCTAGTCCAGAGTCAATCAACTCTAAAATCCATCTCCAAATACCAAGAACGTGTAGTTGACAAACCCAGCTTCCATTAGGAGACAGAGCCAAGGCTGCCGGTGGCACCGTGTTGTAATGAAATCCAAACTCAGTCATGTCGTTAGCACTTTTTAACTTTTCCCATCCACGCATAGGGAAGGAAATCTATAACTCATCCCATAAATGAAGCTGGCACCATACCACTGTGTGGGAGTTCAGCACTGCTGTCATCCTCCGGGTGCTCTGTCCATCCACTAAATCACCCCGAATCAGAGGGGGAGAGAGAGGGAAAGGTGGAGAGAGGGAGGGTGGGAGAGAGAGAGAGGGAGAGAGATAGAGAAATGCTGTGACAACATTGATGCAGAGAGAGAGAGAGGTGAAAGAGTGGAACAATGAGAGGGGGAGGCAGAGAGTGATGAACATTGATGTGTATTCATGGATGCCAAGGGAAGCAAGGCTTCCTCAAATATTTGACCCATTAAATTGTGAAATAATTTCTCAGTGCTCTCTGTGCTTCCGTAGTTAACCGTCAATTCGCAGGTGGCTGAATCTCAATGGAGAAATCCTCTGAGCGAGGGAAACAACGCCCCCCTGTCTCAGTATGTGCAGCCCATGTGACTGATGCCGTCTGGACCAAAAGAGTATAACATGTCTCCATTGTAGTATTTGATTGATTGATGCCAGCAAGCATTTGGTCTCCCTTTATAAAAATAAATAGCCAATCAGCATTGAGCTGAGCTCAACTGTGGGTTGTCCTGGTGCAGAAAAATGCCCCCCAAAGGAGGCCAGTATGGATTTGGCTTCAGAAAAACGTTGTCTGTTTCTGGTCTGCTTGAGTTGATGAGTAGCTAGCTAGCTCACCCGTCAATACTCGTCAATATTACTCGCCAACGTGCAATTATTGGACAATAAACTAGACGAGGTACGATCACAAATATCCTACCAACGGGACATCAAGAACTGTAATATCCTATGTTTCACGGAATCGTGGCTGAATGACGACATGGCTATTCAATTAGCGGGATACACGCTGCACCGACAAGATAGAACAGCACACCCCGGTAAGACAAGGGGGGGCGGTCTGTGCATATTTGTAAACAACAGCTGGTGCACGAAATCGAAGGAAGTCTCTAGGAAGTCTCTCTATATTGTGATGAATTGCAGGCCACACTACTTGCCTAGAGTTTTCAGCTATACTTTTTGTGGCTGTTTATTTACCACCACAGACAGATGCTGGCACTAAGACCGCACTCAGCCAGCTGTATAAGAAAATAAGCATACAGGAAACCACTCACCCAGAGGCGGCGCTCCTAGTGGCCGGAGACTTTAATGCAGGGAAACTTAAATCAGTTCTACAAAATTTCCATCAACATGTTAAATGTGCAACCAGAGGGAAAACAATTCTAGATCCCCTGTACTCCACACACAGAGACGCGTACAAAGTTCTCCCTCACCCTCCATTTGGTAAATTCATCCACAACTCTATCCTCCAGATTCCTGCTTACAGGCAATAATTAAAGCTGGAAGCACCAGTGACTAGGTCTATAAAAAAGTGGTCAGATGAAGCAGATGCTAAACTACAGGACTGTTTTGCTATCACAGACTGGAACATGTTCTGGGATTCTTCCGATGGCATTGAGGAGTACACCACATCAGTCACTGGCTGTATCAATAAGTGCATCGAGGATGTCGTCCCCACAGTGACTGTACGTACATACCCCAACCAGAAGCCATGGATTACAGGCAACATTCGCACTGAGCTAAAGGGTAGAGCTGCCGCTTTCAAGGTGCGGGACTAACCCGGAAGCTTACAAGAAATCCTGCTATGCCCTGCGACGAACCATCAAACAGGCAAAGCGTCAATACAGGGCTAAGATTGAATCATACTACACCGGCTCCGACGCTCGTCTTATGTGGCAGGGCTAGCATACTATTACAGACTACAGATGGAAGCACAGCTGCGAGCTGCCAAGTGACACGAGCCTACCAGATGAGCATAATCGCTTCTATGCTCGCTTCGAGGCAAGCAACACTGACGCATGCATGAGAGCATCAGCTGTTCCGGATGACTGTGTGATCACGCTCTCCGTAGCCGACGTGAGTAAGACCTTTAAACAGGTCAACATACACAAGGCTGCGGGGCCAGGCGGATTACTAGGACGTGTGATCCGGGCATGTGCTGACCAACTGGCAAGTGGCTTCACTGACATTTTCAACATGTCCCTGATTGAGTCTGTAATACCAACATGTTTCAAGCAGACCACCATAATCCCTGTGCCCAAGAACACAAAGGCAACCTGTCTAAATGACTAAAGACCCGTAGCACTCACATCCGTAGCCATGAAGTGCTTTGAAAGGTTGGTAATGGCTCACATCAACACCATTATCCCAGAAACCCTAGACCCACTCCAATTTGCCTACCGCCCAAACAGATCCACAGATGATGCAATCTCTATTGCACTCCACACTGCCCTTTCCCACCTGGACAAAAGGAACACTTATGTGAGAATGCTATTCATTGACTACAGCTCAGCGTTCAACACCATAGTACCCTCAAAGCTCATCACTAAGCTAAGGATCCTGGGACTAAACACCTCCCTCTTCAACTGGATCCTGGACTTCCTGATGGGCTGCCCCCAGGTGGTGAGGGTAGGTAGCAACACATCTGCCACGTTGATCCTCAACACTGGAGCTCCCCAGGGGTGCGTGCTCAGTCTCCTCCTGTACTCCCTGTTCACCCACCACTGCATGGCCAGGCATGACTCCAACACCATCATTAAGTTTGCAGATGACACAACAGTGGTAGGCCTGATCAATGACGAGACAGCCTATAGGGAGGAAGTCAGAGACCTGGCTGGGTGGTGCCAGAATAACAACCTATCCCTCAACGTAACCAAGACTAAGGAGATTATTGTGGACTACAGGAAAAGGAGGACCGAGCACGCCCCCATTCTCATTGACGGGGCTGTTCCTTGGTGTCCATATCAACAACAAACTAGAATGGTCTAAACACACCAAGACAGTCGTGAAGAGGGCTCGACAAAGCCTATTCCCCCTCAGGAAACAAAAAAAATTTGGCATGGGTCCTGAGATCCTCAAAAGGTTTTACAGCTGCTACATCGAGAGCGTCCTGACAGGTTGCATCACTGTACAGCAATTGCTCGGCCTCTGACCGCAAGGCACTACAGAGGGTAGTGCGTACGGCCCAGTACATCACTCGGGCTAAGCTGCCAGCCATCCAGGACCTCTACAGCAGGCGGTGTCAGAGGAAGGCCCTAAAAATTGTCAAAGACCCCAGCCTCCCCAGTCATAGACTGTTCTCTCTACTACCGCATGGCAAGCGGTACCGGAGTGCCAAGTCTAGGACAAAAAGGCTTCTCAACAGTTTTTACCCCCAAGCCATAAGACTCCTGAACAGGTAATCAAATGGCTACCCGGACTATTTCACTGTGTGCCCCCCCAGCCCCTCATTTTATGCTGCTGCTACTCTCTGTTTATCATATATGCATAGTCACTTTAACTATACATTCATGTACATACTACCTCAATTGGGTTGACCAACCAGTTGGCTAACCGGGCTATCTGCATTGTGCCCCACCCACTACCTGCCAACCCCTCTTTTACGCTACTGCTACTATCTGTTCATCATATATGCATAGTCACTTTAACCATATCTACATGTACATACACCCCAATCACCCTGCCTAACCGGTGCCTGTATGTAGCTTCGCTACATCTATAGCCTCGCTACTTTTATAACCTCGCTACTGTATATAGCCTGTCTTTTTATTGTTGTTTTATTTCTTTACCTACCTATTGTTCACCTAATACCTTTTTTGCACTATTGGTTAGAGTCTGTAAGTAAGCATTTCACTGTAAGGTCTACATCTGTTGTATTCTGCGCACGTGACAAATAAACTTTGATTTGATTTGCTAAATAAGCCCTTTCCTAAGCCATTGATGGGGATTTGGACTTGTGGTTTTGACTTGATTCTCTGTACCAGTGCATTCAGAAAGTATTCAGGCCCCTTGACTTTTTTTAAACATTTTGTTACGTTACAGCCTTATTCTAGAATCGATTAAATACTTTTTTCCCCTCACCAATCTACACACAATACCCCATAATGACAAAGCAAAAACAGGTTTTTATAAATTTGAACATATTTATAAAAAAAACAGAAATACCTTATTTACATAAGTATTTGCTATTAGACTTGAAATTGAGCTCAAGTGCATCCTGTTTCTATTGATCATCATTGAGATGTTTCTATAACTTGATTAGTGTCCACCTGTGGTAAATTCAAATTTTATTTATTTATTTGATTCTACCTTTATTTAACCAGGTAGGCAAGTTGAGAACAAGTTCTCATTTACAACTGCGACCTGACCAAGATAAAGCAAAGCAGTTCGACACATACAACAACACAGAGTTACACATGGAGTAAACAAACATACAGTCAATAATACAGAAGAAAAACAAGTCTATATACAATGTGTGCAAATGAGGTGAGATAAGGGAGGTAAGGCAATAAATAAGCCAGGGTGGTGAAGTAAATACAAAATAGCAATTAAACATTGGAATGGTAGATGAATGTGCAAAGTAGAAATACTGGGGTGCAGAGGAGCAAGATAAATAAATACAGTAGGGGATGAGGTAGTTGTTTGGGCTATATACAGATGGGCTATGTACAGGTGCAGTGATCTGTGAACTGCTCTGACAGCTGGTGCTTAAAGCTAGTGAGGGAGATAAGTGTCTCCAGTTTCAGTGATTTTTGTAGTTCGTTCCAGTCATTTGCAGCAGAGAACTGGAAGGAGAGGCGGCCAAAGGAAGAATTGGCTTTGGGGGTGACCAGTGAGATATACCTGCTGAAGCGCGTGCTATGGGTGGGTGCTGCTATGGTGACCAGCGAGCTGAGATAAGGCGGGGCTTCACCTAGCAGGGTCTTGTAGATGACCTGGAGCCAGTGGGTTTGGCGACGAGTATGAAGCGAGGGGCAGCCAACGAGAGCGTACAGGTTGCAGTGGTGGGTAGTATATGGGGCTTTGGTGACAAAACGGATGGCACTGTGATAGACTGCATCCAATTTGTTGAGTAGAGTGTTGGAGGCTATTTTGTAAATGACATTGCTGAAGTCGAGGATCCGTAGGATGGTCAGTTTTACGAGGGTATGTTTGGCAGCATGAGTGAAGAATGCTTTGTTGCGAAATAGGAAGCCAATTCTAGATTTCATTTTATATTGGAGATGTTTGATGTGGGTCTGGAAGGAGAGTTTACAGTCTAACCAGACACCTAGGTATTTGTAGTTGTTCACATATTCTAAGTCAGAACCGTCCAGAGAAGTGATGCTGGACGGGTGGGCAGGTGCGGGCAGCGATCGGTTGAAGAGCATGCATTTAGTTTTACTTGTATTTAGGAGTAGTTGGAGGCCACGGAAGGAGGGTTGTATGGCATTGAAGCTCGTCTGGAGGGTAGTTAACACAGTGTCCAAAGAAGGGCCAGAAGTATACAGAATGGTGTCGTCTGCGTAGAGGTGGATCAGAGACTCACCAGCAGCAAGAGCGACATCATTGATGTATACAGAGAAGAGAGTCGGCCGAAGAAGTGAACCCTATGGCACCCCCATAGAGACTGCCAGATGCCTGGACCACAGGCCCTCCGATTTGACACACTGAATTCTATCGGAGATGTAGTTGGTGAAGCAGGCGAGGCAGTCATTTGAGAAACCAAGTTGAGTCTGCCGATAAGGATGTGGTGATTGACAGAGTCGAAAGCCTTAGCCAGGTCGATGAATACAGCTGCACAGTATTGTTTCTTATCGATGGCGGTTATGATATCGTATAGGACCTTGAGCGTGGCTGAGGTGCACCCATGACCAGCTCTGCAACCAGATTGCATAGCGGAGAAGGTACTGTGGGATTCTAAATGGTCGGTAATCTGTTTGTTAACTTGGCTTTCGAAGACCTTAGAAAGGCAGGGTAGGATAGATTTAGGTCTATAGCAGTTTGGGTCAAGAGTGTCCCCCCTTTGAAGAGGGGGATGAACGCAGCTGCTTTCCAATCTTTGGGAATCTCAGACGACACGAAAGAGAGGTTGAACAATTCGGCAGACAATTTTAGAAAGAAAGGGTCCAGATTGTCTAGCCCAGCTGATTTGTAGGGGTCCAGATTTTGCAGCTCTTTCAGAACATAGGCTAACTGGATATGGGAGAAGGAGAAAGGGGGAGGCTTGGGCGAGTTTGTGTGGGGGTTGCAGGGCTGTTGACCGGGGTAGGGGTAGCCAGGTGGAAAGCATGGCCAGCCGTAGAAAAATGCTTATTGAAATTCTCAATTATAGTGGATTTATCGGGGGTGACAGAGTTTCCTATCCTCAGTGCAGTGGGCAGCTGGGAGGAGGTGCTGTTATTCTCCATGGACTTTACAGTGTCCCCGAACATTTTTGAGTTTGTGTTACAGGATGCACATTTCTGCTTGAAGAAGCTAGCCTTTCCTACCTGCTTGTGTATATTGGTTCCTAACTTCCCTGAAAAGTTGCATATCACAGGGGCTGTTCGATGCTAATGCAGAACGCCACAGGATGTTTTTGTGCTGGTCAAGGGTAGTCAGGTCTGGAGAGAATCAAGAAGAACCAATTGATTGGACATGATTGGGAAAGGCACACACCTGGCTATATAAGGTCCCACAGTTGACAGTGCATGTCAGAGCAAAAACCAAGCCATGAGGTCAAACTAATTATCCGTGGAGCTCCGAGACAGGATTGTGTCAAGGCATAGATCTGGGGAAGGGTATCAAAAAATGTCTGCAGCATTGAAGGTCCCCCAGAACACAGTGGCCTCCATCGTTCTTAAATGGAAGACGTTTAGAACCCTCAAGAATCTTTCTAGAGCTAGTCGCCCAGCCAAACTGAGCAATCGGGGGAGAAGGGCCTTGCTCAGGAAGGTGACCAAGAACCAGAGTTCCTTTGGGGAGATGGGAGAACCTTCCAGAAGGAGAGCTATCTCTGCAGCAATCCATCAATCAGGCCTTTATGGTAGAGTGGCCAGACAGAAGCCACTCCTTAGTAAAAGGCACATGACAGCCCGCTTGGAGTTTGCCAAATGGCACCTAAAGGACTCAGACCATGAGAAACAAGATTCTCTGGTCTGATGAAACCAAGATCCAACTCTTTGGCCGGAATGCCAAGCGTCACATCTGGAGGAAACCTGGCACCATCCCTACGGTGAAGCATGGTGCTGGCAGCATCATGCTGTAGGTATGTTTTTCAAAGGCAGGGACTGGGAGACTAGTCAGGATCAAAGGAAAGATGAATGGAGCAAAGTACAGAGAGATCCTTGATGAAAACTTGCTCCAGAGCACTCAGGACCTCAGACTGGGGCAAAGGTTCACCTTCCAACAGGACAACGACCCTAATCACATAGCCAAGACAATGCAGGAGTGGCTTCGGGACAAGTCTCTGAATGTCCTTGAGTGTCCCAGCCAGAGCCCGATTGAACATCTCTGTAGAGACCTGAAAATAGCTGTGCGGCGACGCTCCCCATCCAACCTGATAGAGCTTGAGAGGATCTGCAGAGAGGAATGGGAGAAACTCCCCAAATACACGTGTGCCAAGCTTGTAGCGTTATACCCAAGAAGACTCAAGGCTGAAAACGTAACAAAATGTGGAAAAAGTCAAGGGTTCTGAATATTTTCAGACTGCACTGTAATTCTCTGTACAGGCCAATGATTATGATGGCGATTCTGATCTAACCATAAATGTATATGTTGTGCCTCTGGCCTGAGATGATTGAAGTTGAATATGTAGTCTAGATGTAGCCTAGCAGGCTCAGGAGCTGGGTCATTGTTGCCCATGCGAGGAAGTTAGGCTAGCAGCATTTTAGCTAGGTAGCCCATGACAACAAAACTAAATCAATCAATCAATCAAATGTATTTATAAAGCCCTTTTTACATCAGCTGATGTCACAAAGTGCTGCACAGAAACCCAGCCTAAAACCCCAAACAGCAGATGTAGAAGAACAGTGGCTAGGAAAAACTCTCTAGAAAGGCCAGAACCTAGGAAGAAACCTAGAGAGGAACCAGGCTCTCAGGGGTGGCCAGTCCTCTTTTGGCTGTGCCGGGTGGAGATTATAACAGAACATGGCCAAGATGTTCAAACGTTCATAGATGACCAGCAGAGTCAGATAATAATAATCACAGTGGTTGTAGAGGGTGCAACAGGTCAGCACCTCAGGAGTAAATGTCAGTTGGCTTGTCATAGCCGATCATTCAGAGTTAGAGACAGCAGGTGCGATAGAGAGAGAGTCCAAAACAGCAGGTCCGGGACAAGGTAGCACGTCCAGTGAACAGGTCAGGGTTCCATAGCCGCAGGCAGAACAGTTGAAACTGGAGCAGCAGCATGACCAGGTGGACTGGGGACAGCACGGAGTCATCAGGCCAGGTAGTCCTGAGGCATGGTCCTAGGGCTCAGGTCCGAGAGAAGAGAGAGAGAGAGAAAGAGAGAGCGAAGGAGAAAGAGAGAAAAAGAGAGAGAGAGAATTAGAGGGAGCATACTTAAATTCACACAGGACACCGGATAAGACAGGAGAAATACTCCAGATATAACAGACTGACCCTAGCCCCCAACACATAAACTATTGCAGCATAAATACTGGAGGCTGAGACAGGAGGGGTCAGGAAGTGTACTGTATGACACAGCCATAGACCGTTTTGCCAACATGAAGGAGAGGATTTTTATTTATTTTTATTTTAGTCAGAACAAATTCTTATTGACAATGTACGGCCTACCCCAGCCAAACCCGGATGACGCTGGGCCAATTGTGCGCCGTCCTATGGGACTCCCAATCACGGCCGGTTGTGATACACCCTGGAATCAAACCAGGGTCTGTAGTGACGCCTCTAGCACTGAGAAGCAGTGCCTTAGACCGCTGCGCCTCTCGGGAGGATTGCATTGGCGTTCAACTAGTCTACAAGATGTGTGAGTCAGCATTTTTTGTTTTACTTGCACACACACACACACTCACACATACAAACAGAAATCAGTACTATGGACAGCCACTTGATATTTAACAACATTGATTGGACTAAATAGTTTTGGCATCTTTAAGTTTGTTTTTGGTGTATTAAACTAAGCATATATAGCCCAGTTGATTTGATGATGTTTAAATGTTTAAGCTAAAATGGTGCTGGAATTAGCTGAGGCAGTGCTCCTGTTGTCTTTGTGCTGACTTGTGGTAACTATGTGGTTCTAAATCAGTAGTTGTTCAGTAAACTGCCGAAAACATGAACTTGCTTGACCATGCTGCAGGTGTTGTAACTGTTTATTACATGCAGTATTTGCTTTGTGGACTTCACTGGACAGATATTTCTCTCCGGTTTTCTGATGAAATAAACATATGTGTGACTGTTGTCTTTTTGTTGTCACGGCCTATTTGTATAACACGGGTGCTTACGAACTAATGGGTTATAGAGCAAACAACGCAGTTATCACAACATAGGTTGTTCTGGTTTGGCTTGGCTTCCTCTGTGATTTTACCCACGCACCGCTACTGGTGATGAGTAGAAAATCTAGGAATGTTGTTACTAGCTTTCTAAAACGAGGGAGCATGCAAGATAAATGGAGGGAGCATGCAGTATAGTGATAAGAGAAAGACAAGAGGAGCGAGAGATCATTAGAGGGAAAAAGTGTGTGGGGAGTCATTAGCATGAGACATGCAGAAAACCCACTCTTGTCTATGCAGAGACATCAAGAGAAACAGCTGCTCGACAAGTGTATAGTATCATATTATACTGCATCTCCCTGCTTTTTAGGGACAATCAAAACCTTCTTATGACACAAAACACGCACAGTACATGTTTGTGCGTACATGTACACATGCACGCACAAACACATATACACACAAACACACACACACACTCAGCCACACAGAGCAAAGTGGTCAGTCAATCCATCAGAAGCAGAAGCGTGTCATGGGATGTGGCAGAAACAGTCACCTTGGTCACAGGGTGCAGGTCAGTTTCACACCACAGTAGACGTTAATGCCCTTCGCCCCCCGGAGGTCAGTCAGCAGACTCGCTTACTCAGGGACCTGCCTGGGAAAGAACAAGAGTATAAGGACATCACAGACTAGGTAAATCACTATTTAATGGACCATTGTGCAATATAAGCCATGCAACTAGAATAACAGAATATTTAGAAGGATTGTTATTTTTCCCAATGCTGATGATGTTCCAGCATGCAGGGTGACCCACATCACTTCACTCTAATCTGTTCATAGACTATGAAGCACTAAACCAGCCAGGTTAGATGCTTTGTTTAAAGTAACTGACCCATTTTCCATGCCAGGTATCTGAATAATCAACAGTAGGCCTCCAAACAGGATCCAAACTCTAAAAGAGAAGGACCAGTCTTTCAAAGAAGGTTACAAGTTCATACCAAAAATAGGTTGCCATGACGGAGACATCTTATTTCATCTCTATACAGAGAGAAACAACTGCATACCCATATACCTACTGGATGTGTGCAACCCTGTATGTTTTGACTTGTTGCAAACATGTACTGAGTCTAGGTGCAGTATGCAGTTCAAGTGCTGAAGGGGTAGAATGTAGCATATATGCACCTTGTAGTTCCTCAATAGAAAAGCATAGGCTCGGTCCTGCTTCTGCTGCTTTCTCCAATGAAAGCCGTAGATAATCTCTTTGCCTTGGACAATCTAGGAACGTTGCCATTCTGAGCCGGATTATAGGGGGCTAACAGGATCCTGGTAGGTGGGTGAGAACTAGAGATGAGAGAATTAATGAGGTGGATGTGGGGCATTACATAAATGTGTTCCTCATAAACTAGGACGCCTCAGTTTTTACTGGCCAATGGCCATAGTGAGAGAAACATACTTTATACTGCACTACCAGGCTATCTGTTCTTTGCCAGGCTTGTATTTTGATGAGGCCATCAAGTAAAATGATGTGCCCTTTGAAATGACTGGATAACACCCACAGCCTGGTTGGCCCTGGGTAATATCAACAGTGTGGGTATAGTGTCTGAGACTGGACGCAGATCATGAAAGTCATCAAACCAAACGAATGAGCATGCAGCTTCACTTTTGCAGAGTCTACACATTTTCCTTTCTACACCCCAGGACTGGCTGGTGGTCTGGCTGGTGGTCTGGCTGGTGGTCTGGCTGGAGGTCTGAGGCTAATCCTGCTTGGTGCTGGTCTCTGTTGGTCCCCTGGGCCTGGGATGGTTCTCTCAGCTCTCCCTCCATGTGAATCAGAATCAGCTCAGCAGGCGAGGGGACTCCAGCCGAGATGAAAGCGACATCCGACTGAGAAAGTCAATGGGACTATGATTATGTCTTTCCCAATTCCCCCCGATGCAGCAGGCTGGCTACTGGAGAGGGTTTGAGGGACTTCGTAGGAATGTATTATGGATGCTGCAGTCCCTGGCAGGTCCCACTACACACATCCTTTCTGCTCAAATCTAATCCTGATGGGGTAAGGTGAGAGGTAGCCGATCAACAATGGAAGAGAGGGGAAATGGAACTGCTTGGGAGAGTAGGATGCTTTGAGGAGGGAATTATGGTTGGGTAGAAGTTCAGAAAGATAGTAACAGCACATAGAAAATAGAAAAGAAGGGAAAACTGACTGGCTTTGCAGTTTACTCAACCCTGCCACTGCAAAAACGGATAGAGGCAGTAGCTGTCTTTGGAGAATAGTTATTGTTTAAGTGTATGTACATGATGCATTGGGAGTTAGTATTACTATTAATGAAGAGTTATTTTGGATATAATGATATCAATTAATTTAGTTGAAAATCTTGGAAAATACGTCAAGGTCCCACACAGTAAAAACAGCCTTTTAGTGACCGAAACATCACCTATAATTTTTTTACACAATTAAAATGCTCCAAATTTCATCTCCAACTATCAGGAAGCCTGAAAGAACAGGTTGAGTGGGCAGGGAACTTATATTCATGAGCTCACCTTGACTGACAGCTCTTTGAAATGCCCTTGTGGTCGTTGCCAAGTAACTAGGTAAACAATGGGCCACATGTTATTGATGACTTGACTTTCAAGGGTAAATAGTTTGCCTCAACCCATTTTCTCTCCAAAATTCCTTTGTGGGTTAACAGAATTCTTCATGGACTGTTGGGTATTTGACGAACAGGAGCTAAACACAATTGCCTTTCAACTGTTTTGAAACTAACAACAGAATAAAGTTCACTGATACACTTCGTCAAAAGACATTGGGGGGAAAACCGCATACAAGAAGTGTACTGGACAATGTCTTGGCATCTCTGCCTTAACATTATACATTTCAAAAAGCTCAACATTTAGTTTTTTGGTCAGACATTTATTTGATCATTTACATTAGGTCAGCATAGTGTAAATATTCATCAACATGAATACTTATGAAAAAAATATGTTGAGAAATATTGGTGTCGTCATTTGACATGAAACAATTTATTAGAGCCATAAGCCTAATATAGGCCCCCTACTTTGTGCAGGACCCATTTGTACAATTCGATGGGGAGGGGAGATTGATGAGGAGGGTAGGGGGACAAATCCAATGCACAAATCCAACAATGGCCTCCTCCTTGCCATGCCTCCCATACTGGGCAGACAGGGGTCTTGGGATGGACAGATCACATAGCTTCCCCACATATGGTGCTTGATCAAGGGTGACCTCGTTGAAGAGGAGATCCAGGAACCTGTCTATGTAGCCTGTAATGTGTTTGAAAAGGGAAATGTTATGGGTAGTGAATTTAATTTACAGTACTATACTGAGTTATGATGCTATCAATTAGTTTATGTAGTGAGCTACTTATTCTGCAATGTGTTTTCTGATGTTTTAGAAGTTCTTGAAATATGCAATATTTAGTTGGGGACTTTTTAGTACATCTTTTCAATGTTAGTGTCACGGTTGTCGTCTTCGTCTTCTGACGATAATGCGAAATCGTCATCTGAAAAGGTAGACCAATACGCCGCAGGTATGTGTATGCTCATTTCGAGAATTTAATAAGTACAAAATGAACACCAAAATAACAAACCAAGAAAAATGAACGAACTAACAACAACTAACAGTCTGTTAAAGCATAAGGCTGAACACAGTACAATCACCCACCAATAACAACCAAAAACACACCCTAATATATGGGACTCTCAATCAAAGGCAGATAGACAACACCTGCCTTCAACTGAGAGTCCCAACCCCAATCAACACAACATAGAAACACACTCACCAGACCAGACATAGAAATACATAAACATAGACTATAAACCAAAACCCCGGAAATACTAAATCAAACACCCTTTAACCAAACACACCACCCTGAACCACATAAAACAAATACCCTCTGTCACGTCCTGAGCAAACTACAATACTAATTAACCCTTATACTGGCCAGGACGTGACAGTACCCGCCCCCCTTAAAGGTGCTAACCCCGGAAGCACCTTTAAAACAAAAAAACAAAACAAAAACAACAACCCCAACCAACAAAACAAAATTTCCCCTCTACTAAAGGGAGGGAAGGGAGGGTGGCTGCCGTCAACGACGGCACTGTGCTACACCCCCCCCTCCCCAACCCACCTATATCAGGAGGTGGCTCCGGTTCAGGCCTTTCCCGGCAGTCGGGCCACTCTGGCAGTTCGGGGCAGTCTGGCCAGTCTGGCAGCTCGGGGCAGTCTGGCAACTCGGGACAGTCTGGGCAGTCTGGCAACTCGGGACAGTCTGGGCAGTCTGGCAACTCGGGACAGTCTAGGCAGTCTGGCAACTCAGGACAGTCTGGCAACTCGGGACAGTCTGGGCAGTCTGGCCACTCCGGACAGTCTGGGCAGTCTGGCCACTCCGGCAGTTCAGGGCAGTCTGGCCACTCCGGCAGTTCAGGGCAGTCTGGCCACTCCGGCAGTTCAGCGCAGTCTGGCCACTCCGGCAGTTCAGCGCAGTCTGGCCACTCCGGCAGTTCAGCGCAGTCTGGCCACTCCGGCAGTTCAGCGCAGTCTGACCACTCCGGCGACTGTTGACTGGCGGGCAGCTCCGACGACTGTTGACTGGCGGGCAGCTCCGACGACTGTTGACTGGCGGGCAGCTCCGACGACTGTTGACTGGCGGGCAGCTCCGACGACTGTTGACTGGCGGGCAGCTCCGACGACTGTTGACTGGCGGGCAGCTCCGACGACTGTTGACTGGCGGGAAGCTCCGACGACTGTTGACTGGCGAGGCTGGGTTTACGCACTTGCAGGCTAGTGCGGGGAGAGGGAACAGGACGAGTCGGACTGGGTTGACGCACTTCCGGGTCCGCACGAGAGACAGGAGCTGGAAACCCAGGGCTATGGAGGCGCACAGCCGGTCTAGATCTTACCTCCTGCACAACCCGCCTTGGCTGGATGGAACTAGTAGCCCTGTACGAGCGGAGTGCTCGTACAGGGCAGACTGGGCTGTGCAGGGGCCTGATGGTAGCCGTGCGTAGAGCGGGAGTTGGGTAGCCTGGTCCTCGGAGGCGTACCGGCGACCAGATGCGCTGCGCAGGCATCCTCCTACCAGGCTGGATGCCCGCTCTAGCACGGCACCTGCGAGGGGCTGGAATAACTCGCACCGGACTGTGCGTGCGTATGGGTGAGATAGTGCGCTTCTCAGCGAAACATAGCGCTCTCCACCCCATACGCTCCTCCATATAACCACGGGTAGCTGGCTTCCGGCTCTTCCTTCGCCTAGCCAAACTACCCGTGTGCCCCCCCAAAAAAAATTATTGGGGGTGCCTCTCGTGCTTCTCCCTCAGCGCGTCTCTGGCCTCGTACCACCGCCTCTCTGCCTTGGCTGCCTCAATTTCCCACTGCGGGCGGCGATACTCCCCAGCCTGGTGCCAAGGTCCGGCCCCGTCCAGAACTTCCTCCCAAGTCCACTTCTCCCGCAAGTCCAACTCGAACGCCGTCTGCTCCTTCCTCTGCTGCTTGGTCCTTGAGTGGTGGGTGATTCTGTCACGGTTGTCGTCTTCGTCTTCTGACGATAATGCGAAATCGTAATCTGAAAAGGTAGACCAATACGCAGTAGGTATGTGTATGCTCATTTCGAGAATTTAATAAGTACAAAATGAACACCAAAATAACAAACCAAGAAAAATGAACGAACTAACAACAACTAACAGTCTGTTAAAGCATAAGGCTGAACACATAACAATCACCCACCAATAACAACCACAAACACACCCTAATATATGGGACTCTCAATCAAAGGCAGATAGACAACACCTGCCTTCAACTGAGAGTCCCAACCCCAATCAACACAACATAGAAACACACTCACCAGACCAGACATAGAAATACATAAACATAGACTATAAACCAAAACCCCGGAAATACTAAATCAAACACCCTTTAACCAAACACACCACCCTGAACCACATAAAACAAATACCCTCTGTCACGTCCTGACCAAACTACAATACTAATTAACCCTTATACTGGCCAGGACATGACAGTTAGTATTTGGAATTACAGTATCATGTGGCTGAAATGCTAAATTGATGCAGACTTGGAATGAAGAACTATGACTTACAGTATGTTGGGTCTCTTCACAGGCTTCACAGCATATCCCCCCTTTTTTGCCTTGGGAAAGCTTATTTTGTATCGCAGCATTCGTGCTGCGGTGGTTGCCTGGCTGCATTCTCATTGAAATGCATAGCTGCCAGGTACAGCCTAAATTGTAATCATTATGCAAATGTCTCACACTCAAATTCCCCACATGTTACAGAAAAGATACCGTTCACAAATCAAAGTAGAAACAGACACAGTTGCATTAGCTAACGTTAGCCCTCCATCACACCAAAATGTTGGCTACAGTGTCCAACTCTGATACTTATATTATGGTCAGCGCTTGCAAGATTCACTGTCAATGATGGTACAGCATCTGTCTTCAGGATTACCTTACTCATAAGACCCATCTATTGTTCTCCCTAATTAATAAAGCGACGTCACTTGAAATGTGCACTACATGCGCGTGACATTTTCGTAATTTCTAGTGCATCCTCAGCCTATCCACCCAAAATGATAAGCAGCCAGTGCTGTCTGATGTTTTCATTCTACCTAAAAGTCACAACACAGACGAAAAGGGGTTAGTTACCAGTGTCATTCTGCCACGTTCTGCTTGAGCTATCAAAAATAAGCCATATGATGCGCACATGATGATGCTTTTAATGCGTTACATTTTTAAGTTAGTTAAGATTATAAACACGCTACCATTGGTGTATAAAAGTTGTGGCTTTACGTGAAGTTGCATAAAGATGGAAGTAATGCCTGCCTCCTGAATCCAAGCATTTGACATGGGGGGAGGGAACCAGTAACTTTGTCAATGTACCAGCTACAATAATTTTCCATAAACTTAAGTCAACCTACTATGAACTGGTTTTATTCAAATATTATACAATTTGATGAAAAACATGATTTTCAGGGTTTGGGACCTTAAAAATTGTGTTCCCGCTTTAAATGACATTCAGCTTATAAAGACTTCATAAAGCCTTCATAATGCCTTCATAAGCACTACAGAAATGTGTTACAGAGCATCTTTACCATATGTGACCGACCGGCTCGATTTGGTCTTATGTAGCAACATTTGAAATAGTGTTTTTTACATTGGATGAAAGTATAAACTCAGACCAAGAAACTGGTATACAGTGCATTCAGAAAATATTCAGACTCCTTCCCTTTTTCCACATTTTGTTATGTTACAGCCTTATTCTAAAATGCATTAAATACATTTTTTCCCACATCAATCTACACACAATAACCCATAATGACAAAGTGAAAACAGGTTTTTAGAAATGTTTGCAAATGTATTAAACCCTTTGCTATGAGACTCAAAATTCAGTTTCCATTGATCATCCTTGAGATTTTTCTACAACTTGATTGGAGTCCACTCCAATCATGAGAAACAAGATTCTCTGGTCTGATGAAACCAAGATTCAACTCTTTGGCCTGAATGCCAAGCGTCACGTCTGGAGGAAACCTGGCACCATCCCTATGGTAAAGCATGGTGGTAGCAACATCATGCTGTGTGGATGTTTTTCAGCGGCAGGGATTGGGAGACTAGTCTCCCAGCCAGAGCCCGGACTTGAACCCCATCGAACATCTCTAGAGAGACCTGAAAATAGCTGTGCAGCGACGCTCCCCGTCAAACCCGACAGAGTTTGAGAGGATCTTTATAGAGGAATTGGAGAGATTCCCCAAATACAGGTGTTCCAAGCTTGTAGCGTCATACCCAAGAAGACTCAAGGCTGTAATCGCTGCCAAAGGTGCTTCAACAAAATACCAATTAAAGGGTCTGAATACTTATGTAAATGTGATAAAATGAAGAAAAAAAATGAAACCTGTTTTTTCTTTGTCATTTTTGGGTTATTGTCTGTAGATCGATGAGGGGGCTATCTTCTGTATACCACCCCTACCTTGTCACAACACAACTGATTGGCTCAAATACATTAACCTCTACGGGCCACGGTGGCAGTATTGAGAATTTTGAAATAAATACGTGCCCATTTTTAACTGCCTCCTACACCAACTCAGAAGCTAGGATATGCATATTATTAACACATTCGGATAGAAAACACTCTGAATTTTCTAAAACAGTTTGAATGGTGTCTGTAAGTATAACAAAACTCATATTGCAGGCAAAAACCTGAGAAAAATTGATTAAAAAAAATGAGAATTTTGTGGCTGTACTATTTAGTGTCATTGTTTATTAGATACCATAGTGAGAAAGGATTCAGTTCGCAACTCCTACGGATTCCACTAGATGTCAGCGATCTTTATAAAGTTGTTTGAAGCTTCCATGATTAACAGGGAGCAAATAAGAATGCATTGAAGTTGACGTCCGTGGGATGTCGTCACTTCCATTATGGCCTGCACCTGCGCAATCATGAGACACGGGACATTTTTCAAAAACGTTTTTCTAGACACAGGTGAGGTCGGGTTGAAACATTACTGATGTTTCACGTTAAAAATGGCTCTAAAGATTGATGCTAAACAACGTTTGACATGTTTGAACAAACATAAATAGATTATTTTTGTAACTTTTTTAACTTTTTGCCGTGACTTCACACACCCCCCCGCGCTACTTTTTAGTAGCCACCGAAGCGCTAACAACATGGAACAACTTGGAGTTCTTTGGACATCAATTATGAACTTTGTCAAAAGAAACCACATTTGTTGTGGACCTGGAATTCCTGGAACTGCCAATGGATGAAGATAATCAAAGGTAATGGATTATTGACAATAGTATTATTGATATTACATGGTTACAAGATGATGCTAAGCTAATTAGGCTAGCTTATTGTTCTTAGCACAGCACCTGGTTTATTGCAACTTGTGATTTCCCAGTAAAGTTATTTTGAAATCTGGCAAGACAGTATCATTTACGAAATGTTAAACTATAATTATTTGAATGACAATATTATAATTTACCAATGTTTTCGAATAGTAATTTTGAAAATTGTAACGTTGTTCACCGGAAGCATTTCAGAGAAGAAAAAAAATCAGAATTTCACAGCTACTGTAAAATGCGGTTTTTGGATATAAATATGAACTTGATGGAACAAAAAATGCATGTATTGTATAACATAATGTCCTAGGAGTGTCATCTGATGGAGATTGTCAAAGGTTGGTGCATAATTTTAGCTGGTTTCTGCTTTTGGTGACGCCTGACCTTGAATTGAAAATGGATGTTTGTACTTTTGTGGCTATGTACTGTCCTAACATAATCTAACTTTATGCTTTTGCCGTAAAGCCTCTTTGAAAATCGGACAATGTGGTTAGATTAAGGAGATGTTTATCTTTTAAATGGTGTAAAATAGTTGATTGTTTGAGAAATTGAAATTATTAGATTTTTGATGTTTTGAATTTCCAGCCTTGCTAGCAATCCCGTCTCAGGGTTCATTGCTAACCCGTGGCCTCAACTTAAGAAGGAAAGAAATGAACTTTTAACAAGGCACACCTGTTAATTGAAATGCATTCCAGGTGACTATCTCATTAAGCTAGTTGAGAGAATGCCAAGAGTGTGCAAAGCTGTCATCAAGGCAAAGGGTTGCTACATTGAAGCTCCTAAAATATCAGGGTCAAGCTACACTATTCACAGCCCTGTGTAATGTTCAATGTAACTGCATTGCTGGACTTTTTGAAAATGTAATGTATTTGTATTGTTAAAAGGAAATGTATGGTTTAAACTTTTCTTTAATGTTTATTTTGTTTTTACTGTTGATTCCTTTAGAGTTAATACATTTGTGTTTACATCATTAAGCCTTTATGTATGTGTTATGAATGACCAAACGTGTTTGAATTTATGGTAAGTACAGCGTCATATGAAATAAGGCATTTATGTATGTTTTATGAATGACCAAAGGTGTCTGACTTTTAAGGTAAGTACATTGTCATGCGTTATAGAGTCTTTATGAATGTGTTATGAATGACCGAAGGTGTCTCACTTCAAACTAAGTAGTACAGGACACTACATAATGTGTCAATTAATAGGTTATAAACGTTCTGACAATTTTTTTAAGTTGTCATGATACACAGGGTGTGATAGGTATTTAGATAGGTTGATGGAACTGCAAAGCTTGCGTTTGAGTGTATGTGTGTGTCAGAGCCAAGAGGATTTGGAGTAGTCCTACAGAACCTGGGTCTACAGACTGGGTCCAGCTCTCCACGGTATGGCTTGTTATATTGTTGTGTCAAAGACCTGACTGGGTCTAGAACCCCACGGTACGGCTAGTTATATTTTGTGTGTGTCTTTGTGTACTGAGGAACATGTAACTTGTTTTCAGAAGAAAGCCACTTTCATCAAGGTAATTGTTGCCTGGTGTAATGTGACTAACATGACTTCTCTTTAGAGCGCGTGTCATCCTGCAGCATAACATGTCACCCTTTATAAAGCACATGTTTATGTCATATTCGACATAGTGGCTTATGTCACATCTGACATTGGTGATTATGTCACACAGTTATGCCACATTTATGAACCCTTTATAACGCATGCCATACTTTTATGGATGCTTTGTACACATTTATGTAGTTCTTAGGAAGGCATTATGAAGGCTTTATGAAGTTTTATAAGCTGAACATCATTTAAAGGGGACCAAAATGGTCAATTAAGGTGATTTTTGCCATTGAGTCGGTTGATGGGAATGATTCCTAACCCTAATGATTTCTAACCTTGCGTCTGGCAAATATGTCTCTGTCTTTCATCGTTGTGTTGCATAAACAAGTTGTCACTCAATCAGCGATCATTATTAATTAGATTCTATCTGGCTTGATTTAATTTGTGCATATGCCTTACGGTGTGTTAAAATTTGGCATCAGTTCTCATCATTGCTTTCTTGGGATTTCCCACTGAACTTGGCGGGACTAGTTTGCAGTGAATGTACATTTGGGGACATGGATATTAGAAAAACCTCATGGCAGGTCAGTCAGGGGAAGGTGTTGATAAGACTTAGCCTTAATTTCCTCCTATTTAGCCAGTCCCTAATACTTGCTCTATAGAAGCCCCTGCTTTTCCCACTCTTAGGCCAACAGTAAGATTGCGTCAAATAGGAGAGTGACAAAAGAGAGCGAATAGCTTTATTACACGCTACGAACCCATTATATAAATACAAAATGTGACTAATGTCACTTTTACATTCCCTCCTATATATCCTTATATACAACTTCATTAGCCAGTCTTTGCCAGCTATATCATGACTTGGTCTCCAAGAGAGTTTATCATTTAATTTCTTCCCATGTCTCTAATTCTTGCTGTAGGTCCAGGCTTGATCAGATTGATGCTGGCCTTTCTTTCATCTGGAGGGATATTTGTGCTTTCAGTATCTACAGACCACCTGGTGGAAACAAGAATACCTGGAATTGTTCAATTGTTGTTCAATTCCATTAAAGCAGTTATTGTGAGGAGTGTCTATGCCCTTGCTCTCAGAAAAAGTAAAAATGCATAAGACAATGCCTACAGGTCTTGCTGGAGTAAACTGAGAAGCAGTTAATAATAGTTATGAAACGAGCCACAGGAGCCTCCTCAGCTTCCCCTGAAGAGCAATGCTGCAGAAACTGTTGAGATACGCGTTGTCTGGAAAAGGCTGTGAAAGACGAGGTACTATTACACCACATGTCTACAAGTGTCAAACAGGTAACTGTATTTTCCCCCTCAGCAACGAGAGAAAGGAGAAAGCATCTGTCAAGCAATTCTGGAAAAGTGTTGTTTGATGAGTCCTATTTTCAGCCGGCGCTACCGAAGTCTGAGGGGCTCATTTTCCCGTAGCTATTTAAGGAGGAGGTTAAAGTGTTCCATTAAGGGATAGCAATTTAGATAGGGGGATTGTGCCTGGCTCCCTGATTGCCCAAGTGACAGAAGAGAGATGCAGGGAAGGCAAGTCGGAGCTCAGGCACTTGTTTAGTGGAGGTCACCTTCCCTGCCATCTCGGCGTTGGGGATGGAGGCTGCCAGATATTCTTCATTTAAATTGGTCTTACAGTACCCTTCTGAGGGTTTTAAGGTACTCTCTTTTGACCATCACCTTTTAAGTCTCCTGCTTACTCACTCTCTTCATCTCTCTCTCTCTCTCTCTCTCTCTCTCTCTCTCTCTCTCTCTCTCTCTCTCTCTCTCTCTCACTCTTGCTCTCTCTTACTCTCTCTCTCTCTTACTCTCTCTCTCTCTTACTCTCTCTCTCTATGCCCCCACCCTTGCCCCCACCCTTGCCTCCACCCTTGTGTGTGCATGAGATATAGTATGGATATCTATTATTTCATGAAAGGAGCAGCGAGACGTACAGTAAATGAAGTGTTTCTGGTTTGATTCTACGCTGCACACACAGGTGTTGTTTAACGTAGTTGTTCAACGCTGTAAAGTTTAATTGCGATACTTCAAGTATTTGGAGGTGATCTCAAGCCACAAAGTGTAGCTGAATTCTTCCGACACACCAATCCAGGAGGATTATGGAGGATTCATCTTGGACTTTTTTTTAGACGTGTTTTGAGCTTTCCTCCTTTCTCTCTCAGATGCCCTCTTTGAAGCTTTTATTTATGGATTTTTTTTTGGTGCTTTTGCTTTTTTGTGGCTGCCTTCTTATTTTTACGGATGGTTTTGCAAATTCACCCCAGGGAGAAGGGATGATGATTTAATATTTTCCAACGTGGAGACAACAAGACATAAAAAAACAGCAAAGTGGGGATAAAGAAGACAGCTTTCAGGATTTTGTAAGTTTTTCAGAGTTGTCTTTTTTATTAAAGTTTATCCATCACAGCAGGCAACAATAGGTACCATCCTAAAAAATGGAGGAGGCAAAAGATGGAGGAAGGCAATCAACCAAGCACTCTCAAGACATTCTGTCTGTCAGAGGAGTGGAGTCGCTTCTTGACCACAGAGAGACTGATAGAATTTTAGCGGTGAACTCTCACCCCAATATAAACTAATACCCTGATAGTGCTGTAATGAAAGAAAGGTTCAACTGTTTCTCCCCAGACACTAGTTTCCACGGAGACATAATGAGAGCATTGAGCGATGTCCAGCCTGACCTTTGAGAGATTGGGACGACGTGACCAGACACTATCACCTGTTTCCCAGAGCCCAATATACCTTTAAAACACAGAGCTCTTAAAATGAGATGGCTAAATCTGTAAATGTCATTTCTGTATCAGATTATGTGATGAAAGCTCACAAATACAATCTTCAGTCATAAAACACACTCAGAAACCCGAACCCTGGTCATTCAACGTAACAGTCAGACAAACACTGTATGGTAGCTAAATTAAACTCATGTTGTAAAAAAAGGAAGAAAGAAGGTCACCTTTTCAATTGAATTTGCATATGAAGCAGGCCATTGTTAGAGTTCAGGTCTAAATTAATGCCTAATTAATCTCCAACACATGTCCAAATCAGATTAGTTATTTGTTTCCTACGTTAGAGAAAAACTGTCTGAAATCCAATTAAATAAGTGGGATCATGGAAGTCTAGTCTAATACTAAATCAATACAAATAAAAAAAGAAGTGCAGAATCCTCAGATGTCCAACAGTCGCAGCTAGGAGCACGTTACTCAAAAGAAAATCAATTTAGGGACTCAGGGCTACATAATAATTTAAAATGGGCGGATTATTTCCTCTGTGCTGTTCTGGCTGAGATATACAGTCCTGGAGACATGCATAGGTCAACATCGTTTTTTTAACTAGCGTCTGGGGAGAGCTGAGTCTGGCACAGGGGCTTGTGAGCCAGTCATTTCACCATGCTGAGAAAGGTCGCTGCTATTCACTGATACCAGCTGCCAGGGTATAGTATAGATATACAGCAAAAACACCTCGGAATATCACTATGCAGATCGAAAATAGCATCCAGCAAGAAGTATTTCCCATATGGGAAAACCTTCCTGAGAAAAAGTTCATAGCGTAATCACAGTTTGCCACATGAGTAATATCTCAATCAGGAACACAGCATATGAACGCAGGAAGATGAAGTTGGGTGGTTCATTGCGGGTCTATGTATGTAGGCACAAGCTGGAAGATTGGTAGTTAATCACGGCTTTGGATTAGTATGGAGGTGTAAATCATAAATATGATAACTGTGAGCCCTGCATGCATAATGCAGTTTATATACAATATAAGGCCCATGGATAAATTACAGTATAATAAATTGGGTGGGCTGCTGTGTCAGGCTGGGGGGTTGGAGGCACTGAATGTTTTTCTGCAGGGGGAAAACACCTTGAATGTCTCTGAGTCTAACAGATGCTGACAGGGACAGAGCAGCTTGGAATAGGCCCGAAAGACATGGCACAGAAGGAGAGAGAGAGCGAGTGAAGGGAAGAGGGGGGGGGGGGCGACGGGGGGAGAGGGGAAAAGAGAGGGAGAAGTAAGGAGGGAGGGGAAGAGCGAGGGAGGGGGAAAGAGAGGGATGTCCACCATGTGCCTTCTCTTCTGTAAGATGTCTGGAGGCATCCAAACGCAAGAGACACTATCCCCTCTCCTGCTCTCCGTCCTGGAGCTGACACCTCTTTCTATATTAGCTAGTAGTGACCAAAGTTACCAAAATACACTACAATGTACGTCTTCAAATTAGTGGATTTGGCTATTTCAGACACACCCGTTGTTGACAGGTCTATAGAATCGAGCACAGATATCTAATTCCATAGATATCTATCTCCATAGATAAACATTGGCAGTAGGATGGACCGTACTGAAGAGCTCAGTGACTTTCAACGTGGCACCGTCATAGCAACATTTCCAACAATTCAGTTCTTCAAATTTCTGCCCTGCTAGAGCTGTCCCGGTGAACTGTAAGTGCTGTTATTGTGAAGAGCAAACGTCTAGGTGCCACACAGGCTCAGCCGTGAAGTGGTAGGCCACGCAAGATCACAGAACGGGACCACGAGTACTGAAGTGCGTAACGCGTAACAATCGTCTGTCCTCGGTTTCAACACTCACTACCGAGTTCCAAACTGCTTCTAAGCAATATCAGCACAAGAACTGTTTGTCGGGAGCTTCATGAAATGGGTTTCCATGGCCGAGCCTAAGATCACCATGCGCAATGCCAAGCGTCGGCTGGAGTGGTGTAAAGCTCGTCACCGTTGGACTCTGGAGCAGTGGAAACGCTTTCTCTGGAGTGATGAATCACGCGACACCATCTGGCAGTCCGACGGACTAATCTGGGTTTGGTGGACGCCAGGAAAACTCTACCTGCCCGAATGCATAGTGCCAACTGTAAAGTTTTCTGGATGAGGAATAAAGATCTGGGGCTGGTTTTCATGGTTTGGGCTATGCCCCTTAGTTCCAGTGAAAGGAAATCTTAACGCTACAGCATACAATGACATTCTAGACAAATCTGTGCTTCCAACATTGTGGCAACAGTTTGGGAAAGGCCCTGTACTGTTTCAGCATGACAATGCCCCCGTGCACAAAGCGAGGTCCATACAGAAAGGGTTTGTCGAGATTGGTGTGAAAGAACTTGTCTGGCCTGCACAGCCCTGACCTCAACCCCATCGAACACATTTGGGATGAATTGGAAAGCTGACTGCTAGCCAGGCCTTATCAGTGCCCGACGTCACTAATACTCATGGCTGAATTGAAGCAAGTCCCCGCAGCAATGTTCCAACATCTAGTGGAAAGCCTTTGCAGAAGAGTGAAGGCTGTTAAAGCAGCAAATGGGGGACCAACTCGATATTAATGCCCATGATTTTGGAATGAGATGGTCGACAAGCAGGTGTCAACATGGCCATGGAGTGGAGTTTCCTCCAAATCCAAAATGTCTGTGATTTATAATAATGTATTGAAGTGCTCAAGTGACAAACAAAGCCATTTCACAATCAGAGGTTTCTTTATTGACAAATAAAGATATGCACAAGATATGAGAAGTGGCATTCGGTGACATGCTGTAGCTAAAAGGAAAACGACTGTTCAAAGAAAGGTTATTGATGACGCACAGGAGAATGGGGTAAAATGACCCAGTGAACGTTAAGTCACCACTATTTTCTTGATAAAGACAAAATTAAAAAATAACCAATACTGAGGAAGAGTTAAGAAAGATATTTTTTTGCTGTATGTCTAGGCTAATGCAAAGAGCCTACACATAGAAATAAGTAGCTTGCTCAACTCTTCCTACATTTTTTGGTTTGAACTCAAGAAAATAGGAGGGGGGATTCAACTTTCACTGTGTCATTTTTATGCCGTTCTCCCGTAATCAAGAACTCATCCTTGAGCAGTCTTTTCCCTTTTTGTTAGAGCATGTCTCCGAATGTCACTTGTTAAATGTATATCCATATTAATCATATCTTGTGCAGATATTTTTTGTAAATAAAAAACCCTCTGATTGTGAACTGGGCTTTGTTTGTCATGTCATAGTAATTTAGGGCTCTATTCAATCTGTACAGTTGAAGCGTTTCAGATTGTGTGATAGAAATGTAAAGGTAATTTCTGATTGAACTGACATATGGCAGCGGTTTACTGTGAATGCAGTCTGTGCTAATGCGGGAACATTTCCTTTAAATTTCAATTAAATTTCAAATTTCACGCTGTAATGCTGAACTTCCGCAATATGGATTGAATAGAGCCCTTAGTGTGACTATACAAGGACATATGCCACTGTCATGTTTTGTCTGTTATGGGGAAGGGATATAACGGTATAACTAAAGACAAACAGGTAATGTTGCATTTTCCAGCCCTGATTCTATGTTATTACATATAAACTACCATCTCTGTTTCCAGGTAACAAACCATGGGCTAGTTGGGATATTTAAAGGGATATAGCGGTATAACTAAAGAGAAACAGGTAATGTTGCAAATACTTAGTTATTACCCGGTTATTACTGAGCTATAATGTCGTGCTACCAATCACTCTTTCAACATAGTCCATCTCTCCTGGAGAATGTTCCTCCATGTATGTATCCGTATCTTTAATCTGGATTAAATAATTGGATATTAAAGAGGAGCCTACACCTCTGCCAATGTGTTCCTAACCATATTAATCCTTACTAGACCATTTGTCATCATATTTTTCACCAGAATCACAGCAATGAGAACCAAAGGGGCAACATGCTGTGATGGGCTACAGCGATCTGTTCACTTGTTCACAACACGTCTTCCTTGAGAAACATGACACACTATCAATCTGTGAGGTTGGCTTAATGTCCATGGAATAAGTTAGGGTTCAAACTGGATTATGTAAGGAACTGGACTAGACATAAAATAACTGAAAATAAGCAAAGTGCATTGAGCATTGGTCAGGCTTCATCCGAGCATTAGTCAGGCTACCTTCCTCCGGATGTAAACTGCAGAATATTCTTTGCATGTTCTGTGTGTGCTTGTGTGTATGTGTGTGCATGCACGATGTGTGTGTGCTTGCCTGTGTGTGAGCGTGCATGTGCACATGCATGTGTGTATGCGTGCTCACATGATACGTGTGAAACCGAAAGCAGAGTGTTTGGGGGCTGTCAACCTCCACCTTCCCCTCTCCTTGTGGTCCCCCGGGGGCTTGTGGGCAGTGGAGCGTGAGGGCAATTGCTGCTTCCTCCTCATAGAGGATGCCAGTCCTCCTCTCTGGTGTCCTGCAGGCACAGCGCTGGTTGACAGACGGGAGGAAAAGGGAAAGAGAGAGACATCTAACTAATAACAACAACAGCAATAACCAGAAATAGTGTGTGTGTGTGTGTGGGGGGGGGGCACCACTCCTCTGGCAGGGATTTAAAGAATGTTAGGAGAAGACATGGAAAAATAGAGAGAATAGAAGAGAGATACAATTAAAAAGAGAATAAATGAGAGGAGATTCAGAGACATTACGAAGGCTAATTTACGGCTGCTTTGATGGTCACAATTGTTGTGTTGAAGCCAGTGGTGGAAAAAATACAATTCTCATTCTTGAGTAAAAGTAAAGATACCTTAATAGAAAATGACTCAAGTTAAAGTAAAAGTCACCCAGTAAAATACTACTTGAGTAAAAGTCTAAAAGTATTTGGTTTGAAATATACTAAAGTATTAAAAGTAAGTGTAATTGCTAAAATATACTTACGTAATAAAAGTAAAAAGTGTAAATAATTTCAAATTCCTTATATTAAGCAAACCAGACTGCATCATTTTCTTAGTTATTTTAATTTATGGATAGCCAGGGGCACGCTCCAACACTCAGACATAATTTACAAACAAAGTATGCGTTTAGTGAGTCTGTCAGATCAGAGGCAGTTGGGATGACCAGTGATGTTCTCTTGATAAGTGTGAGAATTTGACAATTTTGCTGTCCTGCTAAGCATTCAAAATGTAACGAGTACTTTTGGGTGTCAGGGAAAATGTATGGAGTAAAAAGTATTTAATTTTCTTTAGGAATGTAGTGAAGTAAAAGTAAAAGTTGTCAAAAATATAAATAGTAAAGTAAAGTACAGATACCCCCCAAAAAATACTTAAGTATTACTTTCCACCATTTTTACTTAAGTACCTTACACCATTGGTTGAAGCAATACAGTATTGTATTTGTTATTACAAGGAGAAAAATGTAATATCATTTTTCAAAAACGATTTACACTTGAAAAAGAGAGCAGAAGTAGAGTAATATTGTTTACTGAAGGGCAACTGGTGGCCCCCCTTTTGTTGGCCAGTGGATCAATATCCCCCTCACCAAAAAATTATTACATGAAATTACCTGCAACTTTTTCTCTCCACTGCAACATTTTCCCTCTGCTCCATGGAAAAATGAATAGTATTGCATAACATTTGTTATAAAATTTCAATATCTTCTCTCCGCCCCATGGCAAAATGTGTTGAATTGCAGCAAATGGCATCCTTTTCTCAACGCTGTCAAGATGGGGGCTGCTAAAATGTTTTACTTGCAAGGTCAGTGGGGGCTCCTCAACAAAATGTAGCTTAGGGCACCCAAAAGGCTAGTGCGGGCTCTGACTGCATGTGTCAGTGTGGATGTAGGTATGTAGACCCGCGAGCAACTTCTGCCCTTCACGATGAGTTCAGATTGTTTGTGGCCACCATCAAAGTTGCCCATCCCTGGTTTACTTCTACTGTATAGAAGTCCCAACTGCACCTTTACTTGAAAGTATGGTGGTTATTACACAAGCAGCCTCTCCTACCCAGATATGTCATTATCTGCAGTAATCAATGTCAGTGGACATGGGTTGTGATGTGAAGAAGAGTAGCTATGATAAAACTGTTATTCTGAATTCTACTTGTAAGTTATACAGTACAGCAGCCCAGAGAGTAGGGAGATGATGAGTAATGAAAAGTCAGGGGAAAGGTCATTCTGCAGCAGGTGTAATTGTTCTCTCTGCACATTAAAATGGAAGAACCCCTCTTGTTTCCTCACCTCTCCTCCACACTGACTCATACTCTGGCCTGACCCCAGTCAGAATATTGAGAGGCCCTCCGTTTGTCCAATGAATGAATGGATTCGGACGACTTGCATTTTAATGTGCCACAGAGTGCTGAATCGATTTGAACTGATGGATCCTTTAAGACGCGAGAAAAGAAGAAGAGAGGAGATAGTGGAGGAAGAGTCAGATGGTGATTATGCATCCCTCTATCTATCTCTCCCTCTCCCTCCCTCGCTCCCTCTCTCTCAAGCAGCCCTCTCAGACATCCTGCCATCTGCCATAGAACTTTGGAGATAATGCCACCTCCCTGTCCGCTTACCACAGCAACAGCCAGGGGGTAATTAGATGCATATTATCAGAACACTCAGTGCTTTCACCATCCCCTCTACTGTACATACCAATGGCCATGTACTGGACCAAGCAATGGCAATGGTCCGATGCATTAGATATTTTTCTCCCTCTGGATGCACAAGATATAAAATGTCTACAGCAGAAAAACAAAGGCATGAATTCAAACATGCTTTCTTCCAGCACTGGAACAATGGTGTTTTATACCAGGTCCTGGAAACCCATTCACTGTTTGTATACATTGAGTGTATAAAACATTAAGGACACCTTCCTAATATTGAGTTGCACCCCCTCCACTTTCCTTTTGCCCCCAGAACAGCTTGAATTCGTTTGAGGATGGCCCCTACAAGGTGTCAAAAGCGTTCCACAGGGATACTGGCCCATGTTGACTCCAATGCTTCCCACAGTTGTGTCAAGTTGGCTAGATGTCCTTTGGGTGGTGGAGCATTCTTGATACTCACGGGAAACTGTTGAGTGTGAAAACCCAGCAGCGTTGCAGTTCTTGACACAAACCGGTGTCAACCGCCTGGCACCTACTACTATAGCACTTAAAGGCACTTAAGTCTTTTATCATGCCTATTCATCCTCTCAATTGCACACATACACAATCTACGTCTCAACTGTCTCAAGGCTTAAAAATCATTCTTTAACCTTTCTCCTCCCCTTCATCTACACTGATTGAAGAGGACCTGTCTTAAGATGGCGCTGAAGAACATGGCTGACATTTTACATTCTCCCAGCCAATTGTGCTATTTTTTATTTTTTTTTGCATTTGTGTAACTTATTTTTTTACTTATTGTGTACATAATGTTGCTGCTATCGTCTCTTATGACCGAAAATAACTTCTGGACATGAGAACAGCGATTACTCACCGTGGACTGGAAGAAACTTTTTCCTTTAACGAGTCTGACGAGAAGGATATCCTGTTTTCACTGGAACAGGCCCAGATCCATGCCTTTTGCGTGAAGAAAAGACACAGGAAAAGGGGCCGCAGATCGGGCAGCCTTCTGAGAATCCGTAGGCAAGTGAGTAAACTTTCACTGCCATCTGTTCTTCTTGTTAACGTGCAATCATTGAAGGATAAAATTGATGACCTACGATTAAGATCATCCTACCAACGGGACATCAAAAACTGTAACATCTTATGTTTCACCGAGACGTGGCTGAATGACGATACGGACAATATAGAGCTAGCGGGATATTCCATGCACCGGCAGAAAAGAGACGCTAACTCTGGTAAGACGAGGGTGGCGGGTGTGTGTCTATTTGTCAATAACAGCTGGTGCGCGATGTCTAGTATTAAATAAGTCTCGAGGTATTGCTCACCAGAGGTAGAGTACCTTATGATAAGCTGTAGACCCCACTATCTACCAAGAAAGTTCTCATCTATATTATTCGTAGCCATCTATTTACCACCACAGAACGAAGCTGGCACTAAGACCGCTCTCAACCAAGTCTATAAGGCCAGAAATTGCTCACCCAGAAGTGGCTCTCCTAGTGGCCGGGGACTTTAATGCAGGCAAACTTAAATCAGTTTTACAAATTTTTTACCAGCATGTCACATGTGCAACCAGAGAAAAAAAGATCCTAGACCACCTTTACTCCACACACAGAGATGCACACAAAGCTCTCCCCCACCCTCCATTTGGCAAATCTGACCATAATTCTATCCTCCTGATTCCTGCTTAAAGGCAAAAACTAAAGCAGGAATTACCAGTGACTCGCTCAATACGGAAGTGGTCAGATGACACAGATGCCACACTACAAGACTGTTTTACTAGCACAGACTGGAATATGTTCCGGGATTCATCCAATGACAATGAGGAGTACAACACCTCAGTCATCGGCTTCATCAATAAGTGCTTCGACGATGTCGTCCCCACAGTGACTGTATGTACATATCCCAACCAGAAGCCATGGGTTACAGGCAACATCCGCATCGAGCTAAAGGCTAGAGCTGCCGCTTTCAAGGAGCGGGAGACTAATCCGGACGCTTTTGAGATATCCCGCTATGCCCTCAGACGAACCATTAAACAAGCAAAGCATCAATACAGCATTAAGACTGAATCCTACTACACCGGCTCTGACGCTCGTCGGATGTGGCAGGGCTCGAAAAATATTACGGATTTCAAAGGGAAACCCAGACGTGAGCTGCCCAGTGACGCGAGCTTACCAGACGAGCTAAATGCCTTTTATGCTCGCTTCGAGGCAAGCAACACTGAAGCATGCAAGAAAGCACCAGCGGTTCTGGATGGCTGTGTGATAAATCTCTCGGTAGCCGATGTGAACAAAACCTTCAAACATGCACGGACCAACTGTCAAGTGTCTTCACTGATATTTTCAACCTCTCCCTGACCGAATCTGTAATACCTACATGTTTCAAGCAGACCACCATAGTCCCTATGCCCAAGGAAGCGAAGGTAACCTGCTTAAATGATTACCGCCCCGTGGCACTCACGTAGGTAGCCATGAAGTGCTTTGAAAGACTGGTTATGGCTCACATCAACAGCATCCTCCCAGACACCCTAGACCCACTCCAATTCGCATACCGCCCCAACAGATCCACAGATGACGCAATCTCAATCGCACTCCACTTTGCCCTTTCTCACCTGAACAAAAGGAACACCTATGTGAGAATGCTGTTCATTGACTACAGTTCAGCATTAGTGCCCACCATAGTGCCCACGAAGCTCATCACTAAGCTAAGGACTCTGGGACTTAACACCTCCCTCTACAACTGGATCCTGGACTTCATGACGGGCCGCCCCCAGGTGGTAAGAGTAGGCAACGCTGATCCTTAACACTGGGGCCTCTCAGGGATGTGTACTTAGTCCCCTCCTTTATTCCCTGTTCACCCACGACTGCGTGGCCAAACACGACTCCAACACCATCATTAAGTTTGCTGACGACACAACAGTGGTAGGCCTGATCACCAGCAACAATGAGACGGCCTATAGGGAGGAGGTCAGAGAACTGGCAGTGTGGTGCCAGGACAGCAACCTCTTCCCCAATGTGAGCAAGACATAGGATCTGATTGTGGACTACAGGAAAAGACGAGCCAAACAGGCCCACATTAACATCGATGGAGCTGTAGTGGAGCGGGTCGAGAGTTTCAAGTTCCTTGGTGTCTAAATCACCAACAAACTATCAAGGTCCAAACATACCAAGACAGTTGTGAAGAGGGCACGACAACACATTTTCACCCTCAGGAGACTGAAAAGATTTGCCAATGGTCCCCAGATCCTCAAAAGGTTCTACAGCTGCACCATTGAGAGCATCCTGACCGGTTGTCAGAGACTCCAGTCACCCAAGTTAATGACTGTTTTCTCTGCTACCGCACGGCAAGCGGTACCGGAGTGTCAAGTTTAGGACCAAAAGGCTCCTCAACAGCTTCTACCCCCAAGCCATAAGACTGCTGAACAATTAATAAAATCGCCACGGAGCGCCAAGTCTAAGAACAAAGGGCTCCTCAACAGCTTCTACCCCCAAGCTATAAGACTGCTGAACAATTAATAAAATCGGCACCGGACAATTTACATTGACCCCCCCTCCCTTTTGTACACTGCTGCTACCCGCTGTTTATTATCTAGGCATAGCCACTTCACCCCCAGCTACATGTACAAATTACCTAAACTAACCTGTACCCACGCAAACTGACTCGGTACCGGTGCCCCCTGTATATAGCCTTGTTATTGTTATTCTTATTGTGTTACTTTTTATTATTACTTTTTTATTTTAGTCTACTTGGTAAATATTTTATTAACTCTTCTTGAACTGCACTGTTGGTTAAGGGCTTGTAAGTAAGCATTTCACGGTAAAGTCTACACTTGTTGTATTCAGCGCATGTGACAAATGAAGTTTGATTTAACAAGTGACATCAATAAGGGATCATAGCTTTCACTGGTCAGACTATTTAATGGAAAGAACAGATGTCTTTTCATGTTTAATGTTTTGTACACTCAGTGTATATAGACTGTTTGTATAGAATATAGAATACTGGTATGTTTTAGTCAATAGTTTGGTTCATGAAATGTAGTATAATGATGAATGGGCCAAGGTTGATACGTTGGACACCGTAAACATAATGTGTTAACCCTCCAACCACTCCAAGGCAACTGAAGTTCAAAAGGCAATTGAGACAAAAAGTGTAAAAGCTTTTCTGGCAATATTTGTTTGGAGAGGTCGAGCATACATGACTTACACTGATACACTGAAGGTTAAAGATACAGCGCATACTGAAAGTACTCAGACCTCTTAACTTTTTCCACATTTTGTTACGCTAGAACCTTATTCTAAAACATATTAAATCATGTTTTTCCTCATCAATCTACACACAATAGCCCATAATGACGAAGTGAAAACAAGTTTTCAGTAATGTTTGCTATTTTATTAAAAATAAAAAACAGAAATATTTTATACCCTTTGTTATGAGACTCGAAATTGAGCTCAGGCGCATCCTGCTTCCATTGATCATCCTTATGTTGTTTCTACAATTTGATTGGAGTCCACCTGTGGTAAATGTATTGAATGGGCATGATTTGGAAAGGCAGACTGCTGTTTATATAAGGTCCCACAGTTGACAGTGCATATCAGAGCAAAAACCAAGCCATGAGGTCGAAGAAATTGTCCGTAGAGCTCAGAAACAGGATTGTGTTGACGCACAGATCTGGGGAAGGATACCAAAATATTTCTGCAGCATTGAAGGTCCCCAAGAACACAGAGGCCTCTATCATTCTTAAATGGAAGAATGGAACCACCAAGACTCTTCCTAGAGCTGGCCAAACTGAGCAATGGGAGAAGGGCCTTGGTCAGGGAGGTGACCAAGAACCCGATGGTCACTCCGACAGAGCTCCAGAGTTCTTCTGTGGACATAGGAGAACCTTTCAGAAGGACAATCATCTCTGCAGTGCTCCAACAATCAGGCGGAAGCCACTCCTCAGTAAAAGGCACATGACAGCCTGCTTGGAGTTTGCCAAAAGTTCTCTAAAGACTCTCAGACCATGAGGAACAAGATTCTCTGGTCTGATGAAACCAAGATTGAACTCTTTGGCCTGAATGCTAAGCATCACATCTGGAGAATACTTTACTGATGGTGCTAGGTTAAGAGAGATCCTTGATGAAAACCTGCTCCAGAGTGCTCAGAAGTTTCACCTTCCAACAGGACAATGACCTTAATTACACAGCCAAGACACCACAGGAGTGGCTTTGGGACAATTCTCTGAACGTCCTTGATGGCCCAGACAGAGCCCGGACTTGAACCCATTCCAACATCTCTGGAAAGATCCGAAAATAGCTGTCCAGCGATGCCCCCCGTCCAACCTGACAGAGCTTGAGAGGATCTGCAGAGAAAAATGGGAGGAATTCCCCAAATACAGGTGTGCCAAGCTTGTAGCGTCATACCCAATAAGACTCGAGGCTGTAATCGCTGCCAAAGGTGCTTCAACAAAGTACTGAGTAAAGTGTCTGAATACTTATGTAAATGTAATATTTCAGTTTTTTATTTGTATTAAATTTGTTATTAAGGGTATTCTGGATATTGTGTGTAGATTGATGAGGGAAAAAAAACTATTTAATCCATTTTAGAATAATGCTGTAATGAAACAAATTGTGGAAAAAGTCAAGGGGTCTGAATACTTTCTGATTGCACTGTATATGCCCTATTGGATATGGCCTATCTCTGTCTGCCCTAAACTATTTCCATGGAGTTCGCTCGCAACTATTGCAGTTTTAGGCCTTAAATGATCTTTATCCCTGCAAAGAATCATACTTGTCTTGATCCAGATTGTTGTGTGTGTGTGTGTGTGTGTGTGTGTGTGTGTGTGTGTGTGTGTGTGTGTGTGTGTGTGTGTGTGTGTCTGTGTGTGTGTCTGTGTGTGTGTGTGTGCGTTTGTGCGTGTGCATAGGTGTGTACACGTGTTTTCTTGCCTCGTCAACCCTGGGCTATGTTTTGTTCACACAATTGCTTTCTGGGTGATTCATATTAATATTGACATTGGTGATTAAATAATTTTTCCCCCCAAGCAATTTCCATCTGCCCTTCAGCAGGAGAGACAACAAGCAACCAGCCGAACAATGGCTAATCTTCCCCCACTGCACTGCTGATGCCTGCTTGTTAAGGTGATGGCATTATTTAGGGCAGCTGACATGGCTTAAACTGTCTGGAACCACACAGTACATATGGCCCGGTCATACCAAGGTGAGGGAACGTGTACTGGTTAAGATCTTTGGCGTTCTGTTGTATGGATAGGCTCTGAGAGGGATACATCTAATCTTTCCTTTTTTTCTAGCCTCACACATACTGTTGGCCCACAGTCCTACATGGCATGGTTGGTATTCGAACAGAGCTACAGTGAAGACATTTCCTCTCAGCCCAGTCCTCTCAGTCCTCCCAGTCCTCTCAGTCCTCCCAGTCCTCTCAGCCCAGCAGGTGTATATGTATACTGTATTTAAGCTCAGCGGCTGTGGCATGCCTTCGGTGTCGTTGCTCTGTTTGGAATACTGGAGCGATGCTAATGCCGTATTGGCAATTTTTTTAAACATTTTTACATCCAATGCGGTTCCCTGGTTCCCTCCCCATCTATTTCCTCCCAGTGTTTTAACATGGCTGTGTGGGCACTGAGACGTTCGACGTGCTCTGCTGACTTCTCAGATTATCGCTATCCGTCATTTGTCTATATTCTCATTTAGAAAAGTGAGCTACTTCGCTTATTGCATCATGATTTGCAACAGAGGTTGCAGAGGGCCAGTGCCAACCTTTCTTTCGCTCTCTCTCTCTCTCTCTCTCTCTCTCTCCTTCTCTCTCTCTCTCTCTCTCTCTCTCTCTCTCTGTCTCTCTCTCGCTCCTACCACCACTCTCACATGCCCTCCAGATGCTCACGACCCATAATAATGGCTGTAGTTGGTCTCCCACCTCAAATAGCTCACTTCACATGTAATTTCTCTCTGCTCGGTCCTCTCACTGTTCCTTGGTTGTCGACACAGTAAAAGCTTTGCCGTTGAAGCACACAACGAGGGAGACTAGAGGAGGGCCTTGGAGACAAATAGTTGGCTGTGAGCTTTTCACACATTGTTGCAAAAACACGGCTTCTCTGTGCTTACACCGAATAAAGCAATGCCCTTTGAGTATCTTCAGTCTTTTAACAACTTGAGGAAACAAGGACATCGGAAAGTGATGTTTCATTTTTTTCACACCTTGAACTGTGTTCATAGACTATTAATGTGACTTGAGAATACCATTAGACCCCTGCCAGTCTTTCCAAATTGGTTGATATACTACTGTCTCTAGACTATATACTGTAGCTGTTCCATGAATATTAAAATGGGCTATTTTGATTAAAATAGATGTTGCTCCTCCAACTAACTGGCTTTTGTCACCTACGTATGTGCTATTATGTGGAAAGTACTGAGAAACTCTGTAAACACAAGACGTGCCTCAGCCAGCTCCAGTCATCCCATGACAGAAACACCTACACAAAGCAACTGTTTCTCACTCCGCCTCAGGCTACAGAGTGAGGGGGATATTTCAGATGCCCAACAGACCATAGCTATGCTGGACTTGTAATGTTCTGCTCGGTAGACTCCTGATGCTACATCATCTAAGAGCAACATACACCGTCCTGGACAATCCTGCCATGTGACACAGGTGTTGTCATTATGACACCAATGACAGGAAGGAGGAAGCTACGATGCATCAGTCTGGGAGAGTTCACCCAGCCAGGCACTCAGAACACATGATAGGGCCCAAGCAGAGAGGGGAGTCATGATCTGTTAAGTCTAGCCCACCTGTGCCGAGGTAAACAGCAGTATAACTGATGTGTCGGCGACTTACACGGAAGCAGCCTGGGGTCAGGACAAGGGCAACAGAAGCCCTGCGGTCTTGTTTACCAGATACGCTCCAGGCAGGTCAGTCAGTTTCTGTGTGAGGTTCTAAAACCAGGGGTCTCTCTCACATCCTTCAGGTTATGTCAGGTGGAGTGGGTCTCTGTCGGTCTATAAAAACCACTCCAGGGATTAAATCAGGGAATTTGTTCTCCCGGCCGACAATAATGTTGTTGATCCTCCAGGGCTTAGGCTGGAGCAGGGAGTGCTGCAAAATACACTTCATATACTTAGAAAGATCATCATAAAAATATCTGAAATAGCATTATCCAAACAGGGGGGGAAAAGGGGATGCAGAAGATTATTAAGCCTATCAGAGAGGCTAACATCTGCTTTGTAGACTATCGTATTAGAATAATGACCACTGATTTATTCCAACTTTGGAGAGACTGCAAAAAAGTAAATCTTTACTCATATAAAAGTCCTCACATATGCGATTCAGCAACTGGAATGTATTAATACATTTCTAAATCTCCACGTGGATTCTATTATGTCATATAAGATGAGTCATACACAGTGGAATACACACACGGGGGTTATGTAAAGATAGGCCCACTGTGTGAGTCCTCCCTTGGTAAATAGTGTGTGTTTAAATAGAAAGGGGTAGATAACATGAGAAGGTTGCTACAGGAGCACTATTTACAGCTTGGAAAGGGAGAAAACGGTATCTCTGAGTGCTGTGTAACTCTGTCTGGAAAACGTGACTGTTAGGGACAAGTGGAGATTGATGGCATCTTTTTTTCCTGGCTCAGCACTCTTTGATTTCCGCTGCATATAGAGAGGAGGGAGGGAGTGAGAGAGGGAGGGAGGGAGAATGGTATACCGGAATCCATGTCATTTTCATCCACAGGTCAGCTGAGAGAGAGAGAGAGATTTTCTATGCCTATAAACAGGGTTGGGGAGTAGTTTTTTTGTAATCCCTTGCATCCGTTACATGCAAGGGATTACAAAAAAACTGTAATTGTAATCCGTTACGTTACCAGCAAAAATATTGTAATCAGATTACAGATACTTTTGAAAACTATATGATTACCTCGAGGATTACATTTAAATTCAGAAAGGAAGTTTGCAACAACAACAAAAAATTAGACACCTTTGTTTTCTCAATGACATTCAAATCAACATTTGTTTCACCTGAGCGAGTCTAACCACAAGTCAGAGACCACTATGTGTGTTTAATGGATCGCGGGAAAAGAGCAGGAATAGGCTTTTCTAGGCTACAGTCCAAGCTATGTTTTCCAATGGTGCGACTACTGTCGGCATCCAAAGATATTCCAACATGAATAAATGCTTGGAGGTAAGGATGACAGCAGTGGTGTAGTCTATTGCGATACGGATATCACTTATTATTGATCAAAGCATGCCATTCCATGAGCGCAGCATTTATTTTCAACTCAAATCAATGAGCCCAATCAGTCCCTCATGATAACAAAATCATAAACAATAGAGTAGGGCTGGCTAATAAGTCCTTAGCTTTGATGCTCAGTTAAAACAATTTGGCTAATCTATACTTCCATATTTCCAGGTCCTATTCTTGAAGAACAAGGGGTATAACAGTTATTGGAATGACTGGAATTCTGATAGACTTTGGTTTTTAATGTAAAGATATCATTTAATCGTATTATTATATGTAGTAGAAAGCGATGGGTTAGAAGAAGCCTACATAACCAACCCATAAAGTACAATTTTACATCTATATATGGCCAGATATGTATACTTTAACATTGATTTATCCTGCAATAGATGTCGTTCAATTGGTAACATTCATTTTTGTCTTCTTATAATGTCTCTTAAGGGGAAAGTCATCTAAAGGTAACGGAATGTAATCAGATTACGTTACTGAGTTTGGGTAATCCAAAAGTTACGTTACTGATTACGATTTTTGACAGGTAACTAGGAACTGTAACGGATTACATTGAAAAGTAACCGACCCAGCCCTGCCTGTAAAGCACTTGGAATTAAGCCCATGGGACATTATTTTGGGGTCTAAGAATAGTCTCCATTCATATACACTCATATCATTGAAAGGTTTTTTGTGGAGGGAAATATTGAGTGTTTTGCATCGAGAACATTCCAGCCGATCTCAATTAGATGAGTTGTGTGATGTGAGTGGTAGAAATAAGCTCTTTCCTGGTCCTCTGTTATCAAAACTATTCAACAGTCCTTTAGGCGTGACAGCATGCTTTTTGATTTCCGCCATTGAATGGTAGCCTTGCTACTTATTATTTCCAAGAACACGATGCATCGTGATGATTTGGTTTTAGAAGTGGATCTCGGCATAATTGTTTCTGCTAAGAAAAATTATTGAAAAAAGCCTTCAGGTTGCCATGACCACTCCGGAAGACGGGTGTCAGATGGAGCGTGCGTGCTCTGAGGCGGGCGCCATCCTAGGCAGAGAGCGCCAATGATCTGAGATGGTGCTTGAATAGCAGCTTAACTTAACCAAAATGGCTTTTGCATTCACTTAAAAACCTCTTAAGGATCAGACCCTTTTTTTCAATTCTTGCCTAAAATGACATACCCAAATCTAACTGCCTGTAGCTCAGGTCCTGAAGCAAGGATATGCATATTCTTGATACCATTTGAATGGAAACACTTTGAAGTTTGTGGAAATGTGAAATTAATGTAGGAGAATATAACACACATCTGGTAAAAGACAATACAAAGAAAAAACATGCGTTTTTTTGTATTTGTTTTGTACCATCATCTTTGAAGTGCAAGTGAAAGGCCATAATGCATTATTCCACTAGATAGCAGCAGTGTATGTGCAACATTTTAGACTGATCCAAGGAACCATTGCATATCTGGTCAAAATGTTCTATCAAGACTGCCCAAATGTGCCTAATTGGTTTATTAATACATTTTCAAGTTCATAATTGTGCACTCTCCTCAAACAATAGCATGGTATTATTTTACTGTAATAGCTACTGTAAATTGGACATTGCAGTTAGATTAACAAGAATTTAAGCTTTCTGCCCATATCAGATATGCCTATGTCCTGGGAAATGTTTTTGTTATTTTCAAGCTCATGCTAATCACATTAGCCTACGTTAGCTCAACCGTCCCGTGGGGGGACACTGATCCCGTAGCCTCCTCAGACTCACAGGACTTGTTTGAGACAGAGGGGTCATGAAATGGCAAAGCAGTCACATAATAAGCCATCACATAGCAGGGAGTATAGTATGGTGGGACCAAAGGGAGTTGCAAATTACTATTTGTTGTCCTATTTGTTTAAAATGCAATTTTGTACTGATCTGTGGTAAATATGAAAATAAAAGCTTATTCCAAATTAAATGAACACCCCCACCTTTCTGTCAGTTTAACTAGTGACAGTTGGTTCCGGTTCTTTCATCACATTCATACAGTGAGGGAAAAAAGTGTTTGATCCCCTGCTGATTTTGTACGTTTGCCCACTGACAAAGAAATGATCAGTCTATAATTTTAATGGTAGGTTTATTTGAACAGTGAGAGACAGAATAACAACAAAAAAATCCAGAAAAACGCATATCAAAAATGTTATAAAATGATTTGCATTTTAATGAGGGAAATAAGTATTTGACCCCTCAAAACATGACTTAATACTTGGTGGCAAAACCCTTGCTGGCAATCACAGAGGTCAGACGTTTCTTGTAGTTGGCCACCAGGTTTGCACACATCTCAAGAGGGATTTTGTCCCACTCCTCTTTGCAGATCTTCTCCAAGTCATTAAGGTTTCGAGGCTGACGTTTGACAACTCGAACCTTCAGCTCCCTCCACAGATTTTCTATGGGATTAAGGTCTGGAGACTGGCTAGGCCACTCCAGGACCTTAATGTGCTTCTTCTCGAGCCACTCCTTTGTTGCCTTGGCCGTGTGTTTTGGGTCATTGTCATGCTGGAATACCCATCCACGACCCATTTTCAATGCCCTGGCTGAGGGAAGGATGTTCTCACCCAAGATTTGACGGTACATGGCCCCGTCCATCGTCCCTTTGATGCGGTGAAGTTGCCCTGTCCCCTTAGTAGAAAACACCCTCAAAGCATAATGTTTCCACCTCCATGTTTGATGGTGGAGATGGAGTTCTTGGGGTCATAGGCAGCATTCCTCCTCCTCCAAACACGGCGAGTTGAGTTGATGCCAAAGAGCTCCATTTTGGTCTCATCTGACCACAACACTTTCACCCAGTTGTCCTCTGAATCATTCAGATGTTCATTGGCAAACTTCAGACGGGCATGAATATGTGCTTTCTTGAGCAGGGGGACCTTGCGGGCGCTGCAGGATTTCAGTCCTTCACGGTGTAGTGTGTTACCAATTGTTTTCTTGGTGACTATGGTCATAGCTGCCTTGAGATCATTGACAAGATCCTCCTGTGTAGTTCTGGGCTGATTCCTCACCGTTCTCATGATCATTGCAACTCCACGAAGTGAGATCTTGCATGGAGCCCCAGGCCGAGGGAGATTGACAGTTCTTTTGTGTTTCTTCTATTTGCGAATAATCGCACCAACTGTTGTCACCTTCTCACCAACCTGCTTGGCGATGGTCTTGTAGCCCATTCCAGCCTTGTGTAGGTCTACAATCTTGTCCCTGACATCCTTGGAGAGTGCTTTGGTCTTGGCCATGGTGGAGAGTTTGGAATCGGATTGATTGATTGCTTCTGTGGACAGGTGTCTTTTATACAGGTAACATGCTGAGATTAGGAGCACTCCCTTTAAGAGTGTGCTCCTAATCTCATTTTGTTACCTGTATAAAAGACACCTGGGAGCCAGAAATCTTTCTGATTGAGAGGGGGTCAAATACTTATTTCCCTCATTAAAATGCAAATCAATTTATAACATTTTGACATGCATTTTTCTGGATTTCTTTGTTGTTATTCTGTCTCTCACTGTTCAAATAAACTTACCATTAAAATTATAGACCGATAATTTCTTTGTCAGTGGGCAAACGTACAAAATCAGCAGGGGATCAAATACTTTTTTCCCTCACTGTATCTCTACTCTGCCTGTCTGCCTCTCTCTGTCTACTCTGCCTGTCTGCCTCTCTCTCAATCTATCTTGATCTTTCCCTAGCAACATTATTTCAACTGGGCCCTCACTGTTTCCAGTGCCTATGACCTCCGGACAGATACAGCTGTATTTGCGTCCCGGATTTCAGCCCGTTTTCAGGTGTCCCGACTTCTTTTTTACAAAAAGGTAAATTTGTCAGCAAGACACAGCAATTAATTCAGGCTTCAAGACTGTAGGCCTAATGTCAATCGTTGAATGTCATTACACCTTTTGGTCCTTTGTAAGAAATGTCTCTTTCCTTTCATTCTTTGGCTGGTTCACTGTTTGGATAATGTAATTATTTTGGAGTAGGCGAATGTGCGAAGGTGTCTAACTTTTTGAAGTGATTCGTTTGACAAAGATGAAAACTTCATGAGTGGTTGTGTTTGTGCCACATTAAAAGGTAGTACAGTGCCATGAAAAAGTATTTTCCCCCTATCTGATTTTCTCTATTTTTGCATACTGATCCGGACCTCAGTGTCCTGTTCATGATTGAAAGTATTTGCTTCAAATATGTAACTGAGAACTTGAGTTGATTTCAAGCTATTTGTTATTTTTCTCTTCTCTCGTGTAATTTCTTCTCTTTCAACATTCTGCAGTAGTCTTGGCAACCTCTCTCACTGTCACTCTCTCTCTTTCTTTTCCTCTCTCTCTCTCTGTCTGTCTGCACCCCACGTTCTTTTCAAACCTTCGTCTATCCCTCTCTTTCTCCTGTTCATTCTCTCTGGAAATAAAGCTGTCTGATTTTGTCTCATGAGTGACATGTCTCTATATCTGATGGATTTTCCCTCCCTCTCTCTTCCAACCATTCTTTCTCTTTCTCTCTCTCCCTTCTTCTCTCATCCTTTCTCGTTTCCTTTGTGTCTCAAAAGTTGTGATTATGCAGCTGAATATAGCCACATTCTCCATACAGTACAATACATAGTAATTTATTACTCAAGCAGTGCTAAATAGGACATTTGTGTTTCTAGCCCAGTTATTTTGTTCTTTCCTATGTGAATTGTTAATATAATTTTGCTGTTGAAATTGTGCAAAATTGCACATAGAGACTCGTATTTACATAAGCAAACATTGATCACATTACTCCACAGCATGGCAACAGCTGCTAAATAACCTGTCAACATTTTAGTAATGCCAAATGCTACAATCACAAAGACTTGTTAATTCTGTTTAAACCCATCAATAGGACCTCAATGAGGGGGAAACCATGAGCTCTTTCTGCACATCTTCCAACACAAGGCACTGAGCATTCGCACATCAGCGTTTCAAGGCAAGCATTTTCCAGAAGTGAATGGCTTGTTCATATGCAAATTCTACTCTTTAATCCGCCATTATTCTCCATTTGCACGCTATTCAGAGAAATTGCGCTCTCCCTACCTATCCCTCATCACTTACAAAACAAAGGTACTTACATGATTCACTGTTGCAAATGCTGCAGTGAGGAACATAGCTTGAGTCTCTGTGGGGATCAAAATGAGACACAGGTGAAATGCTGTAGCGTCTAATCCATTTCCAGACCCCGATTCTCATGACGTCGTTTTTTTCATAAATCACAGTTTAATTTTGAACGTAATGGGCCCTTCGGGATTTTTACATTACAGCCTTAGACTATAGGAAGAATTCTGAGAAAGAAATGCTGGAACCATGATGCAACAGGGATATGTCAAAGCACTGCAGAAAGATAAAATGTATGTTTAGAATAATAATAATCTTTAGATGATCTATTTTCATAATAAGCTCCCAAGATGATGCCAAACTTCTATCTCCATAGAGATCTATTGGAAATCTTATCCACATCTCAATGCTGATCATGAGCTAAAGTCTGACTGGAATCTATATTCAGGGAAAGAAGCAATGTGCATGTCAGTTTCAACAAATCAAACTCAGTACAAAGGTATGCTATTGCTATTCCCAAGGTTGGGAGAGGGCTTTGATGATTTCCTTCCTTAAAACTCATTTTAATAGGATGCATTGGATTATCTATCAAGGGCAGCTGACAAAGTAGACCTGCACAACTTTATTAGGCATCCTTTTAAATGTTGTCTTCGGAACGAAAAATGTATGCTCTCAGATATTCCAACCCAGATGAAGAATGTTTCCGAGCCTCTTTGACTTTGCTTCCTCTTCTTTACCGTGGTGCTCCTGTGTCTCTCCAACCGTGAGCTACAGTTTCGAGTCGGACAGCTGAAAGAGAAAATGTGTGCAAACCCCCCTAGCTCTTTATAGATTTGTGGTCTCCCCTGTTCATCCCACCTGATTGGGAAGAGAAAAAGATAAAAAGATTCAGGATATCTTTGGGAGATCTGTTTAACATCCTAATTGGAAATGACAAGCGCTGCGGCGCGTTCAGCCCTACAGGTAAGATCAAAGAAGCATAGACCTCCCAGAGACATATGAGGATGGATCAGAACCAAACCAATCCTTGAATCACCCCCTCGCCAGGGCTAATTAACACCTGTCTGCAACTAATTAACCAAATCCACAAGAACCATGTTTAAGAGGGAAAAACACAAGTTGACCCTTAGTTATATCTCTAGGGTCTCTGCATGTTTACCTGACACTGAAGGTAACGTTTGTTCAGGTATTTCCCTCTCTCCACTGTATGACTTAGAATTGTGAAGTCTTGTGGGAGAGGATGGGGAAATGCTTTCCTCATGGGAGAAAGATGGTTTTGTGCAGCACTTAAAATGAGACATTAATTGCTTTTGGTCTGAAATTTTTGGTTCATCCACTTGCACTTCCTCCCATGATTTTTCAATTTGTAAAATGTATTCATTATTTTGTGCCTAAACAGCTATGTTCACAGTAAATTGAACAGTGCTTGGAGCCTAATATATTCTATGTACTTGTTCACCAAGAGAATCACAAGGACACCTCTTCATTCTTTGTGTGCACACATTACTGCTCCCACAGCAATCAAAGACATCAATTTCATGTTTCCAAACTGTAGATTGCAGGGTTTCTTCTTTTCTCCCACTGACAAGTAATAGATCATCAAAAGGACAACATACTGCGTGCTTTAGAATTTCTGTAATTCATGTTGTGATGGCAGTCAAATGTTGACAAGAAAATATAAATGTTTGACTGTTTGGTTTCTTGATGGAAGTGAAGGAGGATGAATGCTACAGTGACTGAATACAGTTGGTTGGATATTTCATTTATTTGCCAAGGCAAGAAAGAGAAGGTAATTAACCCTTAAATGTGTATGACGTTGGAAAAGGGTCACATTAGTTTGTAGCCCAAATGGTTCAGACGCTACAGACAGAAGTTGGCACATTGATGGCGCCGACTTCAGTCTGGTCCTGTGGGACTTGTGGGGGTCGTAGAGCAAAATGGAGAACACCATTGTATTTGTGAGAGTAATTTTTTCATAGAGTGGTCATAGTAGTTTGTAGGCCAAACTAATGGCCGTTCGGATACTACAGACGTTTTCGCGAGAAGACCAATTATCTGGACGTCTCCTGGTCTGACAAACAACGCTGTAGCTCTGCCACTTTCCACCGCAGATGCGGAAGGCCGACATAGGCGGATGTAGTGCATTGATGGGGATTGTTTTATTATGTTGACGGACGGGTGCGTCAATCGACTCTTAAGAATTAACTGTGTGGCTTGGCAAGGCGGCGGAGGTTGCGGTGGCATCATGTCCTGGATGAGTGTTCTCTGTTGTCTTTGTGCAGCGTGGGCGTGGAGATGTTGCTAAGGGGGATAATAGGACCACGGCAACAGGCTGGTCATGACTACAGCACCTTGTAATGGCTTCAATAGCCTTTGAGGTTGCCTGTGGACAGCAGCCTGTTCTACATCAAGAAACTAGGCACCAGAGGCCACACGTGTGAGGAACAGAAACATGCCCTTAACCGCACACGCCAACCTGTGTTCAGTTCATTCCCTTCATCTCATCACCTCTGGTGGTGTTTGTAGCCTACACATCCTTTTCCTAGCCTCAGGCCTCTACTGATGGAGAAACAAAACTGTCACTCCTGAAACGTAAACAGACAGGACACATCCACCCAAAGTGCTTGTACATTTTTTGTGTCAGCTTCATCTCAAAGCAATTTGGCAATTTGTTTTATTTTGCTCTAGCTACCTCTCCTCTCCCTCTCTTCCCCCCAATGCTGGGCTGTTTCAAGTTACAGTGGAATTTTCTCCATCGAGGGAAATTGACTTCGCTTTCATTTGGCATAGCCATAACAGTTGTTGCCATGGAAAGTCTATTGTGACACTAGCATTTCAGGTAATGAGCGAGAAGATCTGTTTTCCGCTGGCTGATTACAGGCAGTAATTAAGACACTGATCCCGCAATTGGGTGGAGGCAGGTATCTCGTGCCTGGAATGCATCCTCTCTATCTCTCCTTCAGAAGACACCTACATCAAACAGAGATATGCACAACAATATGATAAAAACATTGGTTTGGAACTGGAGCCTGGTTTGATGTCCATTTAGCTTTGTGTGTATTATAATATATTCACAGTACACATTTTTAAATAATTTTTTTTATTTTAGTTTTTGGTATAAAAAAAGACTAAAACCACCATGAATGAATTCAGCAAAAAAAGTATACATTTAGGAAGTATGTTCACCAAGTATTCCCATGAAGATGTGCAGAAAGAGCTCATGGTTTCCCCCTCATTGAAGTCCTATTGATGGGTTTAAACAGAATTAACAAGTCTTTGTGATTATAGCATTTGGCATTACTGAAATGTTGACAGGTTATTTAGCAGCTGTTGTAGAGCAATGTGATCAATGTTTGCTTATGTAAATGCAAGTCTCTGTGCAATTTTGCACCATTTCAACAGCAATCTGTGATCGTGTGGCAATGTAATCAAGGTATGAAATGATTGTTCTTTTCTAATACAATCTCTTTTTTGGGCTTAGTTGTGGTCCACTTGCAGTGTACAATTTATTATAATTAAATTCCAGCCACCTAACCATCCACTCCAACAAAAATCATGCCATGGCTGAATCTGGTTGCCTACCCCTGTTCTAAAGACTGATGTTGGAAATCAACGTAAGCTAAATGAGCTGTGTGTCTTAGTCTTTCTCCACTCCCTGTCACACAAACACATTGTCTCACTTCTCAGTTGCAGTGGCCAAGACAACTTTCTGGCTGACGATGACTCATCACAGCACTTATTTAAAGGACAGCTATGTGTTTTTGACAAGACCTAATATTCAAACTGTCAGATATCTAATTTCCTCTGTACTCTTGAGTGTTTCTGCTGCTACCCAGAGACAAAAATAAAATAAAATGTAAAACAAGATGGACATGCTAGAATAAATAAAGGTTCAATAAAATAAAATAATGTCTGTCGTTAAAGGTTCCTTCTACGAATATATTCTGTTTAACCATCTTTAAAACATAAATAAAATTAACAAATACTGTTTTCTACTTTGTATTCTGCATTGAACCAGTCTGTTGCCGTATTGTTTGTGAGCAAGGCTGTTACAACTTAAAAAGCTTTTCATTACATGATGACACTGATGTGGTTGTTGCCACTGAAGCATCAAGGTTTGCTTGAGACATTTCTTTCATAGCTCTTTGTAAAGAAGTAGAGAATCCCCGTTTTAATACTCACCTTCACAGGCTGTCTCTGCATCCGTCTTTTCCTTCTGGGAGTTAGTGTTATAGCACCGTATAGGTACTAGGCAGGCTTCTTTGAACATACTTAGGGACACCTTGGGAAAGCTTCTAAGTAAAAGCTTGATGCCTGCTTGGCTGCATCAAAGTAAATACATGATTATGCAAATGTAATGCCATTCACCAGCCTTTGGTTTGGGGTGGAGATGGAATAAATGGAGGTGTGGTGGAGGTGTGTCTATAGATACGCCATATTCTGACCTTGACTTAATTCCCTAATATTTCCACCACCTTTACACGTTAGGAAACTATGAATAAGGTCGAGCCAACCTACCGGTCCTAAGTGGAACACCATCCACTTTATTTTGTCCAACAGAAATAACACCATTCTCCAGGCACTATCATTTACTAATTGATAAGAGCTATTAATAAGAGCTAGAATTACACTTGTTTTACATCTATTTTACCTTATATTCGCTGGAGACAAATATTAAACCAGTCATAAATCAGCAAAATGAAGCATATCAACATATCAACTTTCCTACAGTAAAGTTTATGAAATTATTTGTCATTATTTAAATTGTATGGCCTTTTAACTTGGAGGGATGGGCACTCTCCAATGTCTTAATTATAGGCTACCCTGACCTTCTCTGTTTCCTATTTCTATCATGTTAAATATTAGCCACCATCAGTATCGACTGTCAGTTGGCTTAATAACCACACATATTCAACTGCCAATTTACTGTTAGTTCCCCTCAGTTGGTATAGCCTACATTATCATTCCATTTAATTCCATTGCTTCGTTTACCTTCATTTGCTTCCCCTGTAAACGCCATCACGGCCGTGTGGTTGTTGCTGAGGATCGTTAATAACAGTTGATAACATAAAAAAATGACATGTAGACTAATTAACCTTTTACTGCAGTGGGCTAAATCAGGGTCACACAGAGTGATTCTTGGGAGTCTTAAACAAATCTACTTTGAGACTGAAGTATACACCTCACACACATGGTTATGGACATTAACAAAATAATAAACCTGTACACCACATTTTAGTCGGTTATTGAAATGATGAAATGATGAAAAATATTAACATTCCACCCATGAGGCCGAATAGGGCGTTTTTGGTCATTGACTGCAGGAAAGAGCTACATCGTTATGGAACGGAGTGCAGACCAAACCGTAACAGGATGAACAGGATGATGAGTGCAGGCGATAGATGAGGATATAGTCTACTATCGTATACTATTCTCCCTATTATAATTATATGTACACTAATCTTCCAAAATGAACATGAATTTAAGAATTGAATATGGTGCCTTTAAGGATGAAACAAACCACTGTATTATTGATTCTTCAATATATTTAGTATGTAAAGGCTCTCCAAACCTGTTTTTTATGATTCATAAACACTTTCCTAAACCTAAATAATGTACAAGATCAGAGTATTTTTTTTCTCCATTATAGAATAATAGTGAAGACATCAAAACTATGAAATAATATTTGAAGAATCTGAAATATAAAATACACTTTGATTTGTTTAACACTTTTTGGGTTACTACATTATTCCATATGTGTTATTTCATAGTTTTGATGTCTTCACTATTATTCTACAATGTAGAGTCAATCACCACCTTCCGGAGACACCTGAAACCCCACCTCTTTAAGGAATACCTGGGATAGGATAAAGTAATCCTTCTAACCCCCCCCCCAAAAAAATATATAGATGTACTATTGTAAAGTGGTTGTTCCACTGGATATCATAAGGTGGATGCACCAATTTGTAAGTCGCTCTGGATAAGAGCGTCTGATAAATGATGTAAATGTAAATGTAAGAAATACTAAAAATAAAGAAAAACCTGGAATGAGTGTGTCCAAACTTTTGACTGGTACTGTATTTAGATGGGGGCTCCAGAGTGGCGCATCAGTCTAAAGAACTGCATCTCAGTGCAAGAGGTGTCACTTCAGTCCCTGGTTCGAATCCAGGCTGTATCACATCCGGCCATGACTGGGAGTCCCATAGGTGGTGCACAATCGGCCCAGCGTCGTCCGGGTTTGGCCGAGGTAAGCCGTCTTTGTAAATAAGAATTTGTTCTTAACTGACTTGCCTAGTTAAATAAAGGTTAAATAAATAAAGAAATAAAATAGATGGCTTTCTTTCATTGATCCCTAATATTCTGAACTCGTTCTAGTGAGTTTGTCAACAAAATCTGCACTACAAAGGACACCGTATTTAAAGGGATGGCTTCAGATAAATGAACTGAAAACCCTATTGAATGAAAACTCCACTAGAATAGATATTGGCCAGTAAGTGGGAGGGTTTTTATCAGTTGAATGAAATGTATTACACAACTGAGTAAGGTAAGTCTGAATACCAAATACTGAGAAGTGCGTAGGAAAGACAATTGTAGGAAAGCAGTACATTTCCTGAGTCTGAATAAGTCCCTTAAGGAACAATGTGCTACCAGCAGAGCATCACATTCTGTGTTCTTTCATGGAGCTAGCAGAAGGAGTGTTATCCAAGCGAGGGCATTATGGATTTGTATCTCAGTTCTCTGTTGAGTTCCTCCATTGCTCCAGTAAGGGAGTTATTGCCTCAGTCAGAATACTAGCATAAATGATTCACAAAATGTATTCAGAGATGCTACTCTAGCTATGCTGTGTTCCACTACATGATTTGGTTTCTCTAGGAATATAATAAACCTAGATACAAGTGTAATACCTATTTTCTATGACCAGGCGTAGGTTGAGTTTAAATATTGTTCTAAAACTATATGTGTTTTTGAACAGGACAAATTGATTGGGAGCTCAGTGTAGCCTAGGACAAGCCATGCCTCAAGATGATACTCTATTGGGGTCGTTCACATAATTCTAACATTATTTCATAAAGAGAACATGTTCAACTTCATAAAAAAACATGTTTTCCCATCTCAAGAGGTTAAATAACAAAATTACTATAGTAAGTGCCTATTAAGTGCCAAGTAAAGTAACAGGGTTGACTATTTCATCTTAAATCAGCCATAAATCCCCTTGTGACAGGAGGAATGGAAGCTTGTTGTGTGCAACAGGAAGGTTCAATTGAATGCAAGATTCCCCAAAACATTTAAATTGTTTAAACATTTCTAGCCTGTCTATCTATGGGCAACAGGATTGACGTGTTATTCTCGACCTGCACAGTTTTCCACCACAAAACACTAGAAAATGACAGGGGTGCGTAACTGGTGGCATGGAAGTCAAACGCAGGAGAGCAGAACTTTGTAAATAGCCAGAGCCGTTTAATATACATAACTACCGGCATACAAAAATAACAAAACACATGGGCAACAAAACCCGTATCGCACACGTACTTACAATAAACAATTCCCAACAAGGACATGGGGGAAACAGAGGGAACATATACAACATGTAATTAGTTAATTGAAACCAGGTGAGTGTGACAACCAGACAAACAAATGGAACATGAAAAATGGATCGACGATGGCTAGAAGACCGGTGACGTCGACCGCCGAACACCGCCCGAACAAGGAGAGGAACCGACTTCGGCAGAAGTCGTGACAGAAAATGGCCAAAAAGAGTAGAACCAGCTCACCTGCTTTTTGAACTATTATTTTACTATTAGATGTTCAATGTTTCTTTATGGGTTTTTTTATGAATAATTTCACCATATAAAAACGAGAGTTAAGTTCATGTAACAGAGTTATTCTCTATATTAGGGCACATCATTTAATATAACAGGGTTTTAAAATTCAGTTTTGGTGCACAATTTCTACTTAAAACATCAAAGGGACACAAAACGGAGTAATTTCATGGAACGACCCATCACTGTTGCAAATACACAAAGGACAGAGTGACAGGTGCTGGTTTATGCCTGTTGCTCTCATCGCTGTGGTGTGATGCATCTCTTTAGGAGACAGCCGCCTTGATGCAAACAAGAGCTAACTAAAAATAACACACCACACATTTTCAAAGACGAAAGGCAGAACATCATTTTTTTCCTGTTTAATATGTTTCTCAAACTGCTTTCTTCCTGTTTTGCTGTTGTTGTTGCCAAGGAGGAGTAATGTTGAGTTCTCTGGCTCAAACAGATTGGGGACTAAAGGGTTTGGGCTCCCTGACCTTACAGATTACCACATATAAAGTTAGAGACGGAAGTTGTGTCTGGAGGAAGGATATCAAAAAAGCAAACATTATTACTTACCGGTAGTTATCTTTGAAGGAATTTAATGGTCAAAGTATATCTACAGGTTGGTTGAAAATATGCTTCTCTGTAACTCAGGGCTCTATTTTCGACTGGTGTTAAGTGTCAAATGCAAACTCGTTGACAATTTCGACTTGTAAAAGCCAGCGCTCTTCTTTTTTCCAACCTTTGCGCCAGGATTGGTAATTTACCTGTCTAACATCAGCTTGCTTACGCTGTGGTGGGAGAGGTGGAAATATTTCAGGTGTGTCCTTAAAAGCGTGCAGCAATATTGCCAGTTTCAGTTAGCAAACAGTGTCATATGATGCAACAGCATCATAAGATTGTAAATACCAAAATATAGATTTGGGGTGGAGTTTTCCTGAATGTGTTATCGCTGTGCTTCATCTAATAGCAAAACCAGGACCTAGATTGCAGTTGAGATTACATTAAAAGTAGCGGTGATGTAGCCTCTGTAAGATGGTTCCATTAGGTTTATAAACATCATATTTGGGTGCATTATAACAGTGAGTGGACATTCTCTTTATATTGGATCTATTTCCAGCTCATAGGAAAAGTTTGGATGTGCGTAAACCCTCCATAGTCTACGTTGTTTTAGGCCTAATATTAAATGAGCACGGGGAGCAATTATAGTATCTGTAACTGTATTTAGCGTTTACTGTATTTAACTGTAAGTTGTTGTTGTGTTTTATTTTCATTTGATTAGAATTAATCACTGTCTTTTTAGGTATTGTCAATAGTGAGTATAATCTTGCTTTTTGACAACTTTTGGCATGGCTCAGACATAATTAATTTTACAGTAGGCCTATATCAGTGTGAGTGCTATATTTAACAACATATGACCATATTAAAGCCATGCAAGTAATGCGGACTGCAAATATGGGATTGGCATATATTTTGTTTGTTTGTTTCTGCAGGCTATTTAACAAATTAGACTATAAATGACTAACATTCAAAATGGAATTGATAACAACACAATACATAAAATACTGTAAATACACAACTTGAAGTAACCAGGGTTCAACACACCTACAACTTGTTTATTCATCAAAAACACAGCCCTCTGCACCACCGCCAGTTACTGCACCCATAATTCCTGCTGTTAATATAGTTAAAATATTTCTGACACACCCCTAGACCAGTGGAGGCTGCTGAGGGGGATAATGGCTCATAATAATGGCTGGAATGGAGTAAATGGAATGACATCAAAACATGGTTTTCATGTGTTTGATACCATTCCATTCCACTCCATTTCAGTCATTATTATGAGCTGTCCTCCACTCAGCAGCCTCCACTGCCCTAGAAATATAATGCTACCGCCAGTGCTAAGATTTACCATTGCGTTAGGTTTGTTAAAATGGAGTCCTCAATGACTTATTACATTTGGAATAATCCTATAGCTACCAGTGGTTTAAAGTACTTAAGTAAAAATACTTGAAGGTACTACTTAGGTGTTTTTTTCTTTACTTTACTATTTATATTTCTTAGAATTTTATTTTTACTTCACTACATTTGTAAAGAAAAGGATGTACTTTTTACTCCATACATTTCCCCTGACACCCAAAAGTACTTGTTTTGAATGATTAGCAGGACAGGAAAATGGTCTAATTCACACATTCACACAAGAGAACATCCCTGGTCATCCCTACTGTCTCTGATCTGGAGTATTCACTAAACATATGCTTTGTTTATAAATGATGTCTGAGTGTTGGAGCGTGCCCCTAGCTATGGCTTGCTTAATATAAGGAATTTGAAATTATTTATACTATATTTACAACCAAATACTTTTAGACTACTCAAGTAGGATTTTACTGGGTGACTTTCACATTTACTTGAGTAATTTTCTGTTAAGGTATCTTTATGTAACGGCTGTCGTAGAGAGGGGACCAAAGCGCAGCATGTTGAGTGCTCATGATGAAATTTATTTTAACTCAAAAACACTAAAGACAAAATAACAAAGAGAAAAACGAACGCGCACAGTTCTGTCAGGTACATAGACTAAACAGAATACAACTACCCACAAACACAGGTGGAAAAAAAACCTACTTAAGTATGATCTCCAATTAGAGACAACGAGGACCAGCTGCCTCTAATTGGAGATCATCCCAAAAAAACAACAACATAGAAATAGAAAACTAGAACTAAACATAGATATAGAAAACATAGGAAAACACAAAACACCCCCTGTCACGCCCTGACCTACTCTACCATAGAAAATAACATCTTACTATGGTCAGGACGTGACACTTTACTTTTACTCAAGTATGACAATTGGGTTCCTTTTCCACCACTGATAGCTACTTACCATAATGATTTACAGCAAACCCATGGCCCTATATACACTACAGTTTATCCATAGGGCTTCAATCCCTTTCCTCAAAGGCAAAGATCAAACATATATAAATGAATCTTCTAACTGTGCCATCTGCTCTCCTCCCAGGGACCAAAGCCAAATAGTACCCGGGTACAAAAGTCTGCTTCCCTGTATCTCCCATAATCCTTCTCTTTCCCAGCTATGCTGTAGCTGGAGGTTGAAGGTTATGTATCCCTTCTCTGTGGTCATCTCTCACCGCCTTGATAAATATTTCCCCCCCTTCAGCCATTAGACCCCTGCCAGCTCAAATCCATGCCCTGCAGAGACCAATGTGGCCTTGATAAATTTGCCCTATTATGCTGATAAATTAGTGGCTTGTCTAAGCTTTCTGCAGTGCTCTGTTGCTGGTGGCAGGGTGCCTGTCATTACCCCAACTAAATGCATTTTTTTTAACTTAAAATAGCAAGGTAAGATTAAAAACAAAATCGAGTCAGTCATATACTGACATGGTGTTTGGATATGTTGATATAAATTCGGGAAGAAAATGGAAATACACTTGCAAGACTAACGTTACCAAACAGGGTTTCCTTCTGCCTGCTTTCTGTTCATTTGATACCCACTGCCTCCCATCATGTGTTTTAATTTCATTAGGGGCTAGATTGAATCAGATCTGCCTTAACCCACGATAACCAGCAACTGCATAGCATAAAATAGTTTTTGTTTAGGCGATGTCGGAAGTGTAACTAAGCTGGAGCTGTCAAATCGGTGAGCGGCTGCTCATTGTCACGAAGCCACACCCGTCTCAGCCACATTAGAAGTTTAGAATGAGAAAGTGTAGGCTATATAGAAATAATGACACTCAAATGTAATATAATGAAACAAAATAACAAGGAGTTCTATGAGCCTAATCGAGGTGTAGATTGCATCTCACATTCCAGTGTTCGATTTCTACTAATGCATCTCTGTGCATTCAATGTAGGGATCCGCTGCTGAATTGACAGCTCCAATGCAGTTACACCTCGAACAACGCTAAACAAAAACAATGATATGCTACGCAGTTGTTGGTTATCACGGGTAATGGCAGATCTGATTAAATCTAGGCCTTATAATGTGCCATGTTTTACTGTATGTAACGTGAATTCCTTGGTGAGTGACTTACAGTATATTGTCAACAAAAATAATTGCTATTGACTTTGGGGTTGTTAGTATTAAATGTATTTATATTATTCAGTTCTACACAGTCCATGACATATTATTGGTTTGCATGAGATGTTTTTCTGCCATCTCACCATATTCTCCCTTAACACCATCATGGATGTTTTCTCTTACCTCCTGAGTCTGTAATCCATTATGTACTGCAGTAAGATTTCATACTGGTAAGCATACCGTAATCCTGTATTATTTACCACTGAGAATCCTCTAAGGCAATTACAAAAAAAACATTTGCATATGGTAAACATCCGGAGAGAAACGAGGGAGGAAAAAGCGAGACAATAAAAAAACACTGAACACCCAGTAATATTAAATGTTGACCTGGAAGTAAACGGCGCTGGTGGCCAATCTCCTATGTATTAGTTTGTGTGTGTGTGAACATAGGGTCAGTGAGAGGACATGGGATTATTGCTCAAGTAGGGTATTACTATGGGGTTGTTCTAGGGAAGTCAGCTCCTAAAACATGAGGTTCAGACTGTACTGAGATGGTGACCCTCATCAGGTCCTCTGAGAACAATGACATGTAAAATAGATTCCTCTCTCCCTGCACATAAAATCCATTACTTGACCGAATGTTACCATGCTGCAATAGAATAATTGACTGCATTGCCAGCTTTGTAATACTCGGACAACATAATAAATCACAATGTATTCAAGAGAGCATCCCCATCCACTCAACTCCCCACCCCAGCACTTTTCTCTTTCTCCTCCTCCTCTTGTTGTTTGCCTCTCAGTGAAACCATGGGCAGCATCACACAGCGGTAAAGGTCAGGAGAAAATCACTGTCGGAATACAGAGGAGGCATCTGACCAATCAGCCCCAAGCTGTGTGCCATTTGCTCCAGATTAAAACTAGGGAGCTGTGTGCAGTCAGGTAAGAGAGGCTGACCTGGCGGGCAGCTGCACAATACCCTTTTATGTTTTGTAGTTTACAAAGTCTGTGCAGTGCTAGGAATTAACGGACTTCTTTCTTTTGGAGGCCATTTCCAGAGCATGGTTTCATTATGATCAGGCATCCATCTCAAAACATAACTGGAAATAAATCAGTTTGTATCAAAAGCATTTTGATTAGTTTGTGTGGATATTTGAAGGCCAAACAGACTGGTGCATCACTTGATAAACATCTATGGTGACTTGAAAAGAATTGTACTGTAAGCAGGCCGACATACACTGAGTACCTAAACATTAAGAACACCTGCACTTTCCATGACATAGACTGGCCAGGTGAATCCAGGTGAATGCTATGATCCCTTATTGATGTCATTTTTGAAATTCACATCAATCAGTGTAAATTAATGGGAGGAGACAGGGTAAAGATAGATTTTTAACCTTTGAGACAATTGAGACATGGATTGTGTATGTGTGCCGTTCAGAAGGTGAATGGGCAAGACAAAATATTTAAGTGCCTTTGAATGGGGTATGGTAGTACTGTTGGTGCCAGGAGCACCGGTTTTTGTCAAGAGCACCGGTTTGTGTTTTTTTATGCTCAACAGTTTCCTGTGTGTATCAATAATGGTCCACCGCCCTAAGGACATCCAGCCAACTTGACACAACTGTGGGAAGCATTGGAGTCAACATGGGCCACCATCCCTGTGGAATGCTTTCAAACCTTGTAGAGTCTGTTGTAGGCTGTTATAAGGAACCATACGTTTTTTGAAAGTGTTGTCAATGTATGACTAACACCTGTTTACATGGTTGTGTCTTCATTCTGATGATAATGTCTGAACTGCTTTTGCATGGCAAAAAATACATCGCCACTTCTATGAATGATGTATTACCCATGTAATTGATCCATACTTACAGCATGTTAACATATCCTCTGAGGTTGTATAATCATTGGATTGAGAGTCAAAAGATGTCATGCCTCTTGCCATGAAAGCAACTGCAAGCTGGACTGTAAACAGTGCTGTCGTATTCCTCCAACTTGCTGATATGTTGACGTGTGTACGTATATGAACTGATAGTACTATATTGCCCGAAGGGATTACAGAAATGAGAGACTAAGCTTAGTATTTATGAAAATGTGCTTATTTTTTTCTCACATAATCAGTTTTAATATATGTCGTTGATATTTCCTAATTGCTTTTCTGAAATTAGGAGTTTTTCTGCTGTCTCAGAATATGTTTAACTACATATACAATACATGTTGAGCTACTATATGGCACAATAATATTCAGAGACCATAATTGGTGGTTTAGGGTAAGGTATCAACAACTAAAACAGAGGAACAACGCGGTGAACATTTTAATCTTTAAATGTATTTATTTTAGATTTCGTCATCAAAATTTTTACAAAACATTTTCTGACAATAATATACTCAACGAAAGAGCCATATTTTGCGTTTGGACCAGGTCTCCACAAAACCGCTTTAGGTCTGAGTACATACAAATAAAATATAAAAACCAAAACAACAACAAACCAACTACAGAAGAAAACAATGCAGCGCATATTTACATCCCACAGAAATCAATGCCCTCCTTAGGAGATGGATGAGAGGGAAAAGCAGGAATTCCCATGGAAATATCATGGAAAGAATAAGAGGATATTGGTGGGACGGGAGAGTGTGGAGAAGCTTGGAGCAGGCAAGGAGAAAAATAATATGATAATATTGTTTTCTGTCAGTTTTACTATACGTTCACATCTCTACATTGACTGTGGCAGTAAAATGGAGTCTATATGAAAGTAGTGTTCCTTGTTTTCTGTTAACAGAAATCCAATTAGGGGTGTAAACATGCTTTGTCAGACCAAAATATCGCCTGTTTCTCTGACAGGTTAATGGTTATGCTTAGATTTTACTCTGCCCTTTGGCATAAGCAATGGTTATAAACTAGGGTCAAGACAATAGGGATTAAGGTTAAAGACTTACAGCTAATATGTAACAGCATGGAACAATAGCAATCAATGGGGAGGTAAAAAGACTGGCCTGAACATCCGTAATGGGACATTGATTCAGGAGAATTACAGGGATGTAAGAGCTCCTCCTACTGTCCTGTAATGCCTCAGGTCTCCACATGCTCTGGGCCCTATAGAGGCCCTCTACTGTAACTGTATAACACCCCAGTGTTGGACTCAGAGGTGGATGGCAGGGACTAGAAAAGACGACCCAAAACCACATCTGGCTGGGAATACATTTTTCAAATCTATTGATCACTTAGAAGCCATTGAAGCTCTGTGGTTGGCCTCAGATGAACTGGATGGGGGATGTGTTGTGTTGATGGCAGGGAGGCTGAGGTGCTGCAGAGCCCGGAGCCATGGTGAGATATAAGGACCAGGTTTAAGACACCACAAACTTCGTGTGCACCAGCAGTGACAGAGCCTGGGCAACAAAAGCCATGGTACATCAGCAGCAGATGTTAGGCCCTGTGGGGAAGTTGCAGAGTACAATGATGAGACCGCTCACTGCATCCTCAGCCATGTGCACCAGGCGTGATAAGACTGCACACAGCCAAGGTGTGGAAGGATTTAGGAGATAGGCAGGTGTCTGTGTGCCGCCTCCTACATGTTTACTGTAGATGTGTAGCAAGGTGTTAGGATAGCATCCCCTGGTGTGCATGGGACGCGGAACCTTTGTTTTAACCAAATACAGTACAATCCCCTTGTTCTTACCCCTTTCCTTAATTTCTGTTCTTCCCCCCTCCCCATTCCCCCTAGTGATTTGCATTTAGCCATTCCTCTGAGCATAAACAAGGAAATATGAAAGGCTTCCCTGCAACACTTCAGACCTTCATTCAGCCCCCCTTCAGCAAAATCTGTTCCCAGCAGGGATTTGAGCCCAGACTCGGAGGGTGGGGGTAGAGGGGAAAACAAAACCCAAAAGAAACAAAGCAGAGGAAAAAACAAAGCCTGTCGGCATTGCGGGGCTAGCACAGATGTTCCTTAAGTTTAGTCCCTGTGCTGAAAGCCCCCATACAGTACGGCATAAGAAAAATGGGTCAAAAGACTAGTTAATGCAAGGCAGCAGGGTCCTTTTATTCCAATGGCCGTATCAGTGCTGATCATGGATGTAGATAATGGTAAACCGATTACTTATTAGCCACTAATTTAATTGTGATTATAATGTGTTCATTTCACCTTCCAATTACATATTGGGGTGAAATCGCTTTGACCGTTGTTGGACTGCTGTTAAGAGATTACTGCTTAAGGAAACATATTAATGAAGAAAACTAAATAATGAAGACTGGTCTAGAAACGTATTACCAGGATAGAAGAGGAAAGCCTCTCTGGGGTACAACCTCATCCAACAAAAGCCTCTATGCATACAGACTGCATGGAGAATGGAGGGCCCATTGTGCTAGAGCAATCTACTCAGGAGAGGAATGGCTATGGAGGGCTCAGTGAACAGCTTGCTTGAGAGAAAACAAAGTGACCTGTGTGTGTGTGTGTGTGTGTGTGTGTGTGTGTGTGTGTGTGTGTGTGTGTGTGTGTGTGTGTGTGTGTGTGTGTGTGTGTGTGTGTGTGTGTGTGTGTGAAAACATGTCTTTGTGGTTCGAGGGCATGTCAAACAGGAAAGATTCTCCATACTTTCTGTTTCTAGTTCAGTGCACACCCTCATATCAGGATGTGGTTTCCCTAATAGTCAGCATGCGGAAAGAATTAGAATGTTATAAAACAGGTTCACCAAAGTCACCAAAGACAGACATGAGATTCAGGCCAGGGAGATGGCAGGGGAGGTATCAGATCCAGGCCAGGGAGATGGCAGGGGGCAGGGGAGTTATGAGATCCAGGCCAGGGAGATGGCAGGGGGCAGGGGAGTTATGAGATCCAGGCCAGGGAGATGGCAGGGGGCAGGGGAGTTATGAGATCCAGGCCAGGGAGATGGCAGGGGGCAGGGGAGTTATGAGATCCAGGCCAGGGAGATGGCAGGGGAGGTATCAGATCCAGGCCAGGGAGATGGCAGGGGGCAGGGGAGTTATGAGATCCAGGCCAGGGAGATGGCAGGGGGCAGGGGAGTTATGAGATCCAAGCCAGGTTGATGGCAGGGGGCAGGGGAGTTATGAGATCCAGGCCAGAGAGATGGCAGGGGGCAGGGGAGTTATGAGATCCAGGCCAGGGAGATGGCAGGGGGCAGGGGAGTTATGAGATTCCAGGCCAGGGAGATGGCAGGGGGCAGGGGAGTTATGAGATCCAGGCCTGGGAGATGGCAGGGGGCAGGGAACTTATGAGATCCAGGCCAGGTTGATGGCAGGGGGCAGGGGAGTTATGAGATCCAGGCCAGGGAGATGGCAGGGGGCAGGGGAGTTATGAGATCCAGGCCAGGGAGATGGCAGGGGGCAGGGGAGTTATGAGATCCAGGCCAGGGAGATGGCAGGGGGCAGGGGAGTTATGAGATCCAGGCCAGGGAGATGGCAAGGGGCAGGGGAGTTATGAGATCCAGGCCAGGGAGATGGCAGGGGGCAGGGGAGTTATGAGATCCAGGCCAGGGAGATGGCAGGGGGCAGGGGAGTTATGAGATCCAGGCCTGGGAGATGGCAGGGGGCAGGGAACTTATGAGATCCAGGCCAGGTTGATGGCAGGGGGCAGGGGAGTTATGAGATCCAGGCCAGGGAGATGGCAGGGGGCAGGGGAGTTATGAGATCCAGGCCAGGGAGATGGCAGGGGGCAGGGGAGTTATGAGATCCAGGCCAGGGAGATGGCAGGGGGCAGGGGAGTTATGAGATCCAGGCCAGGGAGATGGCAAGGGGCAGGGGAGTTATGAGATCCAGGCCAGGGAGATGGCAGGGGGCAGGGGAGGTATAAAGAGTAAGGCAAGACGTTGATAGAACTGAGAGTGAGATGTCCCATTTGTAAAGACATTTGCTCAACATTTATTACAATTTAAACTCAAACCAGCACTGCAGTCAGAAACCATTTTGAGTAAACCGACAGTTTTTATGTAATATGTGGGGCATATCTGAAAAAACTTCTAGATCATGATATCATTATAAGAGCATTATTTCTGTGTTTGCTTAGGGGTTGGTAAATTATTAAATGAAAAATAAAGTTATCATGGCACAACAAAAAACTGTTCAAAATAACTTTAATAACGAAAGAAGGACTTGTACCAAGAAAATGGCTTATTTGAAGCCTGCTATGAAAAATACTCTACTACAGCCCAGACACTTCAAATTATTGACACTTCAAGTCATTATGTTAGGGCTTCCAATGTCCCTGTCATGTGTGGTTCAGGTAGGGGGTGTGACCATGAGAAATGAGTAATAACCTCAGTGATAGACTATCTCTGCAAGAATGGTGACGTGGTGGAGGGACGTGGTGGAGGGACGTGGTGGAGGGATGTGGGAGCAGTTAGAAACATATTCATCATTAAAACAAGGAGAGAAGAGCAAATGGTGGGAATCATCACCTCCCTCCCAAAGCCATCTTCAGGACAGACTCCCTTCCTCACACTGGTTCGTGGATAAGGCTCCTCTTCTGGCCACAAGCAGTTTGTGTTTCAGAAGAAGCGAAATATGTAACTTTTTTCTATATTTACAAGACACATAAGTCCAGATGGATTTTGTCCTTTTGATTGAGTATTTTATAGAATTTCTTGACATCTTTGATCATCTCAAAAAGTGTCACTTTTGCTCCCAGGTCAAGAAACATCACAAAAGCATACCCCTCCCCCCCAATCCATATCCCGGCCCTTACCTTCTCCTGTGGCAGGCCAGTGATGACCACAGACAATTATCCAGACAGATACAAAAATTACCATAGCATGTTGTTATTTGGACATGGGGAGTAAGGAGGGTGGGGGGTGCCGGTTGAAAGCAACCACAACAAATGTTCAAGTCCATCATCAACTCCATCAATCAATGGTTAAGGATGTCCAATAGTGGCCATGGGTGACAGAGAGAGTGTCCACATTCATCTGGTGAGCGTCCGAACACTGTCAGGCACACTGGCTGGCAAATGGCTGTGTTGTTAACAGGCAATATCCATCCCCAGTGGCAGTCCACCACAGTCAGTGAGTTCATCTGGAGGTCGAAGAAACATCAACGTGTCAGCCAGTCCAACAAGCCCCGATGAGGCACTGGGCTCTGTGTCTGCACTGTCTCTGAGGGAGTAGGGGGCAGCACAGGAGCAGTACATCACCAACCCACCAGAATACCAACCTACCGGTCACATCACAAACAGTTACAAGAAAATGAAGCATTGCTTTGAGAAATCAAATATGTAAAATGGCTTGCTAGGCCTTTACAGGTGGTAAGAGATTCAGCCTTCAGTTGAGATCCCTCGAAGGACCTGCAGACATCCTTGTTAACTGCTTTGCCCAATTTGATCAAACTGAGCATCGCAAAGCATTGGCATTTTAAAGAGCTTCATTCTGCCCTAATACTTCACTTCCAGCTATTCCATTTAAAGGATTTAATGAGATAGATATCAACCCATGAATTCCCCAGATCATAGAGAGTATAATACATGGTGGGCCAATTCCAGCCAGCTGCCAAATCTTGACAAGCCATTACACATGCTTCCTATATTTTTCCTATAGATCGGACTACATCAAATTATCTTTTTGTAATGACAACTTGGCAAACTGAGTAGGCTGCGCCACCATTTACAGACACAGGCCTCGGCAGCCTGCGTAGACGATATCATGTGGTTTGGTTGTACATATCTGTATACAGGTGGCAGACGTACATTTATAAAAAGTAAACCATTTAATGTGTACCAGTTTGGATGTTTTCAGAAACAAAAAGTATAAAGAAAACAAATGCTATTATGTACATCTAAAATAACACATCTTTGGTATGACATGAGCACATGAATAGAACTTAGCATGAGACTGTGACCTCCATGGAAATCATTCAATGCTCTACTTCTTTTCCCTCGCCACATCATTCTCCTGTTTAGAAAAATTAGCTCATTTTAATGAAATGATTCCCATTAGATAGCATTATGACCGCTGACTGGCAATTTTAATGGGAATAACAGCAAGCCTTTGAGCTCTGGTAAACATGATTTTGTGTCACGATGTTTCTTTTTCTTTATATCTCCCTCATTTCATTTTCCTCCAGAAACCTTGTTTATTGCACATTCCTTTTTCACTCCAAACACAGCGTGAAAGAACTGTCATTATCCATTCCCTGGTGCAGGCACCCTACAATGTTGTCGCTGTATGGGCCAGAGCTGTAACCAAAGCGATGTTAATGTTAACGTGTCATGCATGTTGCATCACGTTTCAAGTTTCCCAAGAGCCAGGAGGAGGGGAGCAGGAGGGCCACTTTGAAGTGTTTGGAAAAATAAAGAGAGATGATAGCAGAACTCCCAGGATGCATCAGCCTTCATAATGGTCACATTCCGGGTGCCAGATGCCAAAGGCATCTAGCCATGTAAATTGATATTTTTTTGTTTTCTTCTCCTCACCTCCGCCCCTTTGTGGCTTCCCATGCCAATGTGCTAAAAAAGGCCCCAAAGAACCACTCCGCTCCATCGCCCTCTATTCAAGAGTCATGGTGGATCTGTGGCATCCCCACCCTGCCTCAAATGACAGCCTCTCGCTCCAGCTGTTAGCGTCCAAAGGTGAGCGTGGTGGTGCGCTCTGGGGGAGGGAAGGGACCACCGGTGCCCTCGGACGGGACTCTGAGGATAGAGGGGGGGGAGCGGGGCCTGGCCCTCACCCCCATGGTGGCAGAGGGCACAGTGGGCAGCGCTACAGTCTGTATGGTGGCCCTCTCGCGTGGCCCCAGCTCCTCCAGGCCCTGCGGGGGGCCCTCGTAGCCCATGTTGAGCCGCAGGGGCTGATGGGCTTGGCAGTAGTCCACGATAGGCTGCTCATACCGGTAGTACGTTAGGGCGCCCATCTGGTGCGGGGCCTGTTTAGAGGAGGGAGGGAGGGAGGGAGGGAGGGAGGGAGGGAGGGAGGGAGGGAGGGAGGGAGAGGGAGGATGATGCAGGGATTGAGAATGGCAGAGGGAGAGAGAGAATGTGTGAGAAATTAGGTGGGAGAGGGAGAGGAGGGGCAGAGAGAAAAAAACATCAGACCACATATCACAGTCACTTATCGTTCCATGTCATTTCAGCAAGCCATGACACCCACCATCTCAGATGATTCTGAAATCTTTTCTGTAGTTAAAAACAGATAAGATGAGCATTCCCGCCAAATTATTTTGCTGACATTTAATTTGATCTCTGAGAAATTAAGCTAATTGATTGTACCCAAATTGGCCCTTTTAATTTATAGGATTTACATTATATTATATTTATTATATATTTACATTATATATAAGTATAGTACCCAACATCTGATTTGGACCATTGAGAAAGACATGAGGAAGATCCATTTCGGATCAAAACATTGTCAATAAAGCGGTGAATTGGGAAGTTCAACAATATGGGGGAACACCCCACACACCATGCCACCCACAAACACCCCACACACCATGCCACCCACAAACACCCCACACACCATGCCACCCACGAACACCCCACACACCATGCCACCCACGAACACCCCACACACCATGCCACCCACAAACACCCCACACACCATGCCACCCACAAACACCCCACACACCATGCCACCCACAAACACCCCACACACCATGCCACCCACAAACACCCCACACACCATGCCACCCACAAACACCCCACACACCATGCCACCCACAAACACCCCACACACCATGCCACCCACAAACACCCCACACACCATGCCACCCACAAACACCCCACACACCATGCCACCCACAAACACCCCACACACCATGCCACCCACAAACACCCCACACACCATGCCACCCACAAACACCCCACACACCATGCCACCCACAAACACCCCACACACCATGCCACCCACAAACACCCCACACACCATGCCACCCACAAACACCCCACACACCATGCCACCCACAAACACCCCACACACCATGCCACCCACAAACACCCCACACACCATGCCACCCACAAACACCCCACACACCATGCCACCCACAAACACCCCACACACCATGCCACCCACGAACACCCCACACACCATGCCACCCACAAACACCCCACACACCATGCCACCCACAAACACCCCACACACCATGCCACCCACAAACACCCCACACACCATGCCACCCACGAACACCCCACATACCATGCCACCCACGAACACCCCACACACCATGCCACCCACGAACACCCCACACACCATGCCACCCACGAACACCCCACACACCATGCCACCCACAAAACCCCACACACCATGCCACCCACGAACACACCATGCCACCCACGAACACCCCACACACCATGCCACCCACGAACACCCCACACAGCATGCCACCCACGAACACCCCACACACCTTGACACCCACGAACACCCCACACACCATGCCACCCACGAACACCCCACACACCATGCCACCCACGAACACCCCACACACCTTGACACCCACGAACACCCCACACACCATGCCACCCACGAACACCCCACACACCATGCCAATCCCACCCCAACAACCGTCTGACAAGTAGTATGGAGCTGCACTTCGAGTATTGCTTCTTCATCCTATGTAATTTATTCCCTGCAAATCTGGTGATGTTTTTTTCCCCTGTTCAGAGACATTAGCAATTGAAGTTGCTTGTATTATTTACCATATATTTGTGTGAAAGTACCGGGTTTTGCCCAATAGGTGCCACTGTTCCTGCTACTGCCACACCCTTTTATCCATTTTGCTGGTCTCTAGTGTTTATTAAATGGATCACAACATTTTCTTTCTACCCACATTTCAAATGTGGGTAGAAACACAATAGCTTTTGCTCAATGTCTTTTTACCCAACGTGAGCGTAGCATCTGTCTTGTTATACGGTGTACACCGTGCTCATTTCTATTTTCAAATAGGCATGCAGCCGTCCACATACATAAATATGTCGTACATAAAGAGAGGATCAGTGTAAACTGAAGCAGAGTTCTATAGAGTCTAGACAACCACAATGACACAAAATCAGCCACAGACACAGGATGTTCACTGCTGTTACAGCATTCTCCCCTCATTCAAGTACAATGACATAACTCAAAATTACTATGCTCGCTCCATCACCATGTCACTTGTGTCAGTGCCAGAAGCACTCGTCACATTTGGTGCTGTGTCAAGTCTCCCATTCCCTCCCCAACCAGAGCACAGTGCCAAACAAACAGATGAGCGACTTCCAGCGTTTTCCCCAACTCACTGCCTGAGTTCACTGCCTTAACAAAGGCCAATTAGTGGAGGTTGAAAGGTGCCCAGAAACAATAGTGAGAGATGGCAGCCGTCTGGAATAAAACACATGTGCCTGACAGCGATGATAGACGATCAGATCTTACAATGGCGGCTGTGACAAGAAACAAACAAAACAAACAACAATAACAAATAGGAAGCTAAGAAAGAAAACAGAGAGAGAGAAATAATTCCCAGTGTGCCGTCTTGTCTGGGAGGACACTGCATCAATTCAGCCCTATAAGTTTTCTAGTCTTGTTGGCTGACAGAGCAAAAACAAAATGAGCCTCCTCTTTGGGTAACATGGATTCAAGGTTTATGCAAGAGTAGAAGTCATGGACCCAGTCAGTTGAGCAAGATCAGTCATTCAGATAGTAGAGTTACCACAGGCAGAATAGTCCCTAAGTGTGGAA